>NW_021703776.1:77428981-77511051 GCF_005190385.1 Monodon monoceros | reverse complement strand
TTTTGCGGTATGCGGGCCTCTCACTGTTGTGGCCTCTCCTGTTGCTGAGCACAGGCTCCGGACGCGCAGGCTCAGCAGCCATGGCTCACGGGCCCAGTCTCTCCACAGCATGTGGGATCCTCCCGGACCGGGGCACGAACCTGTGTCCCCTGCATCGGCAGGCGGATTCTCAACCACTGCGCCAACAGGGAAGCCCGCGCCTCTCCCTTTTCTTCCTTCTCCCCTGCCATCCCTCCAACCTGATTTCCCTGGGAAGGATTGGAAATGAATAGCGTGGATCATACAGGATGATATATGATATTGTCAAGGTTATAACACAATAGGAACATTCGTGTATCTTTTGATGTAGGAGTTTATTAGTCAGGATCTAGTCAGAAAAACAACTGTCACAAAGTGGTTAATAGAGGGAATTGAATATAGGGAACTAATTATGAAGGTATTGGAGAGCCAGAGGGCAAGTGTGGATCTGTCATGCAATGCCTCAACTTCAGGACACTGCTATCATCCCTTGGGCTAAAGGGATACAGGAAGGAATGGGTGTTGTCACAGCCAGGGAGGGGAGCTGCCTGGTGAGAGCAGAACCCAGGACGTAGGGCTGCCTACACAAGAGCTGGAATAATGAAGGAGATGTGGTGACCGCTGGAGGTGCCACCTGAAGTAGAGGAGGTAACGGGGGAAAATACCCTGAACTTCTCCCCCTTATAATGTCCATTCACCTGCTAGGCTCTCACCAGCCTAAGACATCAACAGCCAATCTGTCAAGGAAGCCTGAGCGCTGAAGTTCGTGGGGTTCAGTCATGTGAAGGGGACAGCTGGGGAGTCTATGGGAGAGCAAACAGAGGACTGGCACAAAGGCCACAGCCTTTTCCTTAGGTGTGGTTGCAATGACTGTTATCATGCCTTATTTTTCTAGCATAAGGCACATCCCTAATGCACCTTCTATCATTTCCATTTTAGATTCTTTAATTCACAAAACTTAATTTGTGGGATTTCTTTTTTTTTAAATAAATTTATTTGTTTATTTTTGGCTGCACTGGGTCTTCGTTGCTGCACGCGGGCTTTCTCTAGTGGCGAGCAGGGGCTACTCTTCGTTGCGGTGCGCAGGCTTCTCATTGCGGTGGCTTCTCTTGTGGAGCATGGGCTCTAGGCACGCCGGGCTTCAGTAGTTGTGGCACGTGAGCTCAGTAGTTGTAGTGCACAGGCTTAGTTGCTCCGCAGCACGTGGGATCTTTCTGGGCCAGGGCTCGAACCCGTGACCCCTGCGTTGGCAGGCAGATTCTCAACCACTGCGTCACCAGGGAAGCCCCCTAATTTCTTATTGGGCTTTTTGGAGTGGAGATTGCAAAGCAGTCTGCATGCAGGATTCTGCAGTAGCCTTCTAAACTTGTTTTCCAGCTTCCAGCCTTACCACCCCCATCTCTTTACAAACAGTCAGAGATTCCTTTACAACACAGGTCAGATTGTTTCTCTGTTCAAGACCGCAGCGGGTTCCATGCATTCCCAGTACAGGTGAGAGTCTTTCCAGGGGCCCCCGAGGCCCTGCGTGCTCTGCCCACCTCATCTCCTGCTCCTCCCCCGGCACTTTCCCCACTAGCTAAACTCACCTCCTTGCTGTTTGTGGAGCATGTTCGCATGTTGCTACCTCTGCACCTGTGTTCTTACTGTTCCCTGAACGTTGAATGCTCTTCCTCCAGCTATCCTTTCCTCCTCCCCTTCACTCTTGCTTAATCATCAACTCAGCAAGGCTTTTCTTTTTTTTCTTTTTTTTTCTTTTTTTGCGGTACGCGGGCCTCTCACTGCTGTGGCCTCTCCCGTTGCGGAGCACAGGCTCCGGATGCGCAGGCTCAGCGGCCATGGCTCACAGGCCCGGCCGCTCTGCGGCATGTGGGATCCTCCCAGACCGGGGCACGAACCCGTGTCCCCTGCATCGGCAGGCGGACTCTCAACCACCGCGCCACCAGGGAAGCCCTTGCCAGAGATTTTTAAGAGAGTGACTTGCTGATTTTTTTGGTTTTGTTTTGTTTTGTTTTTTTGCGATACGCGGGCCTCTCACTGCTGTGGCCTCTCCCGTTGCGGGAGCACAGGCTCCGGATGCACAGGCTCAGCGGCCATGGCTCACGGGCCTAGCCGCTCCGCGGCATGTGGGATCTTACCAGACTGGGGCACGAACCCGTGTCCCCTGCATCGGCAGGTGGACTCTCAACCACTGTGCCACCAGGGAAGCTCTGCTGATGTTTTTGAGGGAATTACATTATTTGTTTACATGTCATCCTCCACTGGATTAGACTAGAATTCCATGAAAGACAGAACTGACATTTCATGTATATGTTTTAACAGTGCTTGGCACATAGTAAGTACTTATTTTTGAATGACTTCAGAGTGAATGAAATACACATGTACATGAACAACCCTATACACTTACAGTGAAAGTATTTTATAGCATAGTTTGTTGCATGCATAGTCTCTAACCAGAATGGAACCATTCTCTTATCTTTGGAGTGATGAAATACAGCTTACACTCTGATAGCATTTCCCTTTTTCTAGACAGATTTTCATTAGTTTTGAAAGGGAAAGGTTATCATTTATTACAAACTTCAGTCTATTTTATATTTGAGAGCTAAAGTGTTAATCCTAGTGTATGCTTTTCTTCTCTGTGGTGTCCTCTTATCAGCATCTTTGTGCAGCACTCAGTAAAAAGGGATCTCCAATGTTTGGCAAAATTGCTTTAGTGTGACAGTGAGTTTCTTCACAAGTTCAGGCTTTGGCCTGTGCTGAGATGGGAAGTTGGGAGTGAAGTTTGTGATTGAAATTTTACTGGCAGCAATTCCAGCGACTTAATGTAAAACAACAACCGCCCCCATCCCCACCACAGCAGGAATTGTTGAGGTATTGATACTTCCCCATTTGGGAATATAACTCCCAGACCTGAAGTCCTTTAAAAAAGGAGCTTTATTTGTATGTATCCCACTGAAATACAAATGTGATCTTCAGTTACAGATTTTCATCAAAAGTTAAGATACTGATGCTTTTGAAGACTGGAATGTTTGTTTTTCAGGTATGAATGACATAGTTACATTTCTATTTTACTGGGCGGGGGGGACCCAAAATCACACCAGTAAGGCATCATCATATTTTTTTGCTTGAGGTGATGATGTAATATAGGTCTGAGTTGTTTAAATCTTACATAATGGTGTAATATTGAACTTGGTTTCCCTTTTGCAGTCAGGAGAGAAGCTGAATAACAGCCCCAGTTGATCCTACTCAAGGCGGTGGGGTGGGGGGGGGGGGGGGGGGGGGGGGGGCGGGGTGGGGAAGGAGAGGGAGGAAGCCTACTTTCTACTTCTTATTAGGACATTGAGTTTTGCCTGGTACTTCCTCCAGCTTCTAAATTTCTCGTGGAGTAGATTAATAGAATGGCCCTTGAATGTTTAATTTCTCCATTAAAAAGAAAACTTTCTAAAAACTTTCTGATGTTGGATTTTTCTTCCTATTTCCACTTAAATCTTCTGGTTTTTTTTTTTTTTGTTTTTTTTTTAATTCTGTTCAGTGAAAGTCCAGATTGCTTTCTTTTAATGATGACATTTTAGAACTATCTTCTTTTGAGTTTCATGGTTTTATAGCTGGAATTTATAAATGGAAAACGTCAAATGACTTTTTAAAATTAAATACAGTAGAATGAAGTTATTTTATAGCTGAAGGGGATATTTAGTTATTGAACTTAGAACTGTCTTTAACCTTCTACTTTTGCTGTCTACAGACTGTTTGCCTTGTGATCTTTTAGCTTTTCTTGTTCTTTTGTCTGAATAACCTATTAAATAAAAATGGAAGATTCCCCAGTGTCCAGATGCAAATTTTTTTTGCAGTTATTACAAATCGAAAAATCAACTTACTGAAAAAATATATATTAAGCCTGTTTTTTCTCTTTGTCCTCTGCTAATGCACTGTATATGGGAGCAGTTATATTTGTTTTTAGTTTATTTTGGTACTTACTGCTTATTTTTAAATAGTTGCATATTATTCTGGATTGTTATCTTTGCAGGCCTTTTGAAATCAGTGGGATTTGCATCCTTTGATTTTAGCAGCATAAGAATAAGAAAGTTTAACTGATTTCATGCTATTTCTGTAGCAGTGTCAGTAAATGGAATGCTGTTTGTCCTTATTTCACTTAAAATAGAATAGAATCTTATAGATTTTACATTTACTTTACCTTTTTAATCTTGCAATAGACATGCTCCTTTGGTGATTTCCCAGGACTGGAGTGTCTCTGCAGTGTAGTGTTAGGTTAGGAGCCAGGGACTCTGAAGACAGACTGCCTGGATTTGAATAGTCGTCTGCCTCTTACTAGCTATGTGGCCTTGAGCAAGCTAAACTTTCTGTGTCTAAAGTATTCTCACTTTGAAATGGGGGTAATAGTTCCTATCTGTACAGTTTTATACTATTGTGATCATGGCTATGAAGTATAATGGATAGTTATATAGTATGCCTTGTTTTATAAATTCATAAATATTCTTGCTCTGTGTCAGTTTTCACACATTTGAAAAGGTGGCTGCTCTTATGCTATCTTGAATGAGGTTGGCCCAAATGAATTATAATTATTTTATTGGCAACTTCTGAATTATAAAGCCATCTTTGAGGCCCCATAGACGATTTCTGTTGTTGAAGATTTTTATAAACATAAGCTTTATCTTTTCTGCTGGGCTCGTTGTTTTAAGACTTTCAAGTTATATGTATATATATATATATATTTTTTTTTTTTTTGCGGTACACGGGCCTCTCACTGTTGTGGCCTCTCCTGTTGCTGAGCACAGGCCATGGCTCACGGGCCTAGCCGCTCCGCGGCATGTGGGATCTTCCCGGACCGGGGCACGAACGAACCCATGTCCCCTGCATCGGCAGGCGGACTCCCAACCACTGCCCCACCAGGGAAGCCCTCAAGTTATATTTTTAAAGTGGTTCTAAAATACATTTAATACATGAAATGATAAAAGCTGATGGCTTGGGCTTCCCTGGTGGTACACTGGTTAAGAATCTACCTGCCAATGCAGGGGACATGGGTTTGAGCCCTGGTCCGGGAAGATCCCACATGCAGCAGAGCAGCTAAGCTCGTGCACCACAGCTACTGAGCCTGTGCTGTAGAACCCGCAAGCCACAACTACTGAAGCCCGTGCTCCGCAACAAGGGAAGCCACCGCAATGAGAAGCCCATACACAGCAACGAAGACTCAACGCAGCCCAAAATAAATAAATTAAATAAATAAATTTGTATTAAAAAAAGCTGATGGCTTAAGGTTATTTATGAGTGAAGTAGACCATTTAAATAACTGAACAAAATTATAAGCTTTTCCTTCAAAACTTATATAATGTCTTCTTCACATAAGATATAAAAAATAGCTTACTCTGTCTACCAGTTTAACAATCATTCTTCATTCCGTAGGATAGTTTAAAAAGTTGTTTTCAGTGTGGCTTTTGCATGCAAGGGTAGGAACCTGGGAGGCTCGTTTGGTAATGCTGTTCGCAAGATTTCTTTTGTCTTGAAAAACATTTGTCAACATATTTGATCTAGTACCTCTTCCTTTGAAATGTGAAAAGAAGATTTAAGCTTTCCTTTTGGATTTTCTGCTTCACTCTTGTGTTGAAGAAAAATAAAACATGTTAAAATTGATTAATGCAAGTAGTATAAATTGCATACATAACCTTAAAATGTGGGTAAAATCAATCGGGTTGGAGAGAGTGGAGGACAGTGTGCTCTTTGACGAAGAGAATACCTAGGTGTTACTGCACTGACCTCAGGCTGAGCCCTCAAGGTCGTAATGGCCCTGTTATTTCTTGAGAAAGGACACAATAACGCCATTACCATATGTTTACTGTTAAAATGGTGGTTTGGAGATGGACGCTTAAAAACTGTTTAAAACGTTTATACATTTTAGTTCCAGAAAAAATGGTGTAGGAAACAACCAAAGGAGAACTCTGAACTGTGATAAGGTGAGCAAGATTGGAACAGCACAGTGGCAGGGGGTCTTGTGTCCCTGGCACCCAACAGAAGACCACCCACACTTAGCATTTCTTGACCTGCAGCCCTGAATATTTTCAAGTGCTAGTAGAACAGAACTATCAACTACAAGTTTTATGTTCAGTGAAACTATCCTTCAGGAGAGAAAGGGCAATAAAAAGCTTTTCAGATGAAGGAAAACAGAGAACTAGTTGCTTAACAGACTTTTGCTCCAAGATTGGCTAAAGTTCTTCAAGCAGAAAGGAAATAATGTAAGCAGAAATCTTGATGCATCAGGAAGAAGAAACAGCGTAAATGAGTGTGTACAAGAGACTAAGCTTGTCCTCATGACTTTAATAAATAATACTTGATTGAAACAAATAATATCAATATGCAAAACAATGATATTTATAAGCGGGGGAGGTAAAAGGACCTAAATGAAAGTGGTTTCTCCACACTTGAGGTGTTAAAATGGAATCAGTAAATTGTTATAATTCATATATATAGTACCCACAGCATCTATTACGAAACTATACAGAGAGATACACTGAAACACTAAAGAAATCAAGGAGTTCTAAAAAAAAAAAAAAAAAAAAAAGTTCAAGTAACCTGAAGGAAGAGAAACAGGATGAGATCCAGAGGAACGAAGAAAACAAATAGAGAACGAAGAAAACAAATAGAAAACAAATAATAACATGAATAACATGATTGACTTAAGCACTAACATATCAATTACCTTAAAATTAAGTTCTAAATGCACCGACCATTTGCAGAGATTGGCATAGTGGATAAAAAAAAGAAAAAAAAATTATATTCTGCTTACGCGAAACTCACTTCAAATTCAATACCAGTGGGTAAGTTGAAAGTAAAAGGATGGAAAAATTATACCCTTCTAACATTAATTAAAAAATAATAGAAATGGCTATATCAGTACCTGATGAGTTAGATTCCAGAACGGAAGAAAGTTATTAGTTGGATATTACCTAATGATAAGAGGGTAAGTCCACCAGAAATATATCATGATCCTAAATGTGTACATACCAAACAACAGTGTCTCACAATAAAGCAAAAATTGGTAGAACTGAAAGGAGAAAGAAATCTACAATTTCAGTTGGGAATGTAAACACCCCACTCTCAGCCATTGGTAGAACTACTAAACAGAAATCAACAGGGTTATAGAAGATCTGAGCAACACAATCTACCATTGAATGTTGAACTGTTTTGCATCCTTGAAATTTACCCCACCTGATCACAGTACATACTTTCTCTGTATTTCTGAATGCTATCTAATATTTTAAGGATTTTTGCACCTATAGTATCAGTATTTTTTGTTCTTTGATATTGGTGTCAAGGTAATGCCAGCTTCATTTAAAAATGGGAAACATTTTCTGGAAGAGATTGTATAGAACTGTGGTTAATTCTCTAAACATTTGCTAGAATTCTCCAGTGAAACCATCTAGGTCTGGAGACTGCTTTTTTTTTTTTTTTAAACGTAATCTTAAATACTAATTCAATTTCCTTGATAGTTATAGGGCTGTTAAGATGATCCATTTCATATTGGGTGACTTGTGGCAGGTTTTGTGTTTTGAGGAATTGGTGCTTTATTTTTGGTAAGCTGTCAAACTTACAAAGTTTTTCATAGTATTCCCTCATTTTTTATGGCTGCAGAATCTCTAGTGATATCTTCTGTTTCATTCTTGACAATTGGTAATTTGTCTTTTTTCACTTTATTATTGCTAGGGATTTATCAATTTTATTTTTCTCCCAAGAGTTAGCTTTTTTCATTGATTTTTTTTCTCTGTAGATTTCCTATTTTCAATTTCATTGATTTTTTTTTTTAAATTTTCATTTCCTTCTTGCATTGAGTTAACTTTTTTGTAGGCTCTCAAAGGGAGAACTTAAGATTTTTTAAATCTATACATTTAGTTCTATAGTTTCTCTGTCAGCAATGGTTTAGCTGTGTCCCTCAAATCTAGATATATTGTATGTTTTAATTCAGTTAGATGTTTTTTTAAAGTGTGTTGCATAGTTTTCAGATGTCTGGAGATTTTCCTGTCACCTTTGTTACTTATCTGTAGTTTGATTTTTTGTGGTCAGAGAATGTATTCTGTATGATATCAATTCTTTTAAAGTTCTTGATGTTTGTTTTGTGGCCAACGATGTGTTCTATCTTGATGTGTGCTCTCATGACACTTGAAATGAATGTGTATTCTGCTGTTGGGCAGGGTGTTCACAGATCCTGTTAGTTGTTGGTGTTATTCTTTTATATCCTTGCCTATTTTGTGTTTTTGCTCTAGTAACTGTTGAGAGAGGAGTGTTGAAGTTTCCAACTGTAGATTTGTATATTAGTTTTATGAGTTTTGCTTTACATATTTTGCAGCTCTGTTTTTTGGTGCATACACATTTGGGTTGGCTGTGTTGTCATAGTGGATGGACTCTTTATCATTATATAATGTCCCTCTCTGTCTCTAGTAATTTTCTTTGCTCTGATATTGATATCACTCCTGATTTCCTTTAACATTTGCATGGTCTTTTTCCTTACATTTACTTTCAATTGCCTGTATAATTATATTTGAATTGAGTTTATTGTAAGCAGCATATATTTGGGTCATATTTTTTAATCTACTTTGCCAGTCTGTCTTTCATTGATATATTTAAACCACTTACATTCAATATAACCATTTATCTGTTAGGGCTTAAGATTGCTATGTTTTGTTTCTGTCATCTCATTTCATTTGTTATCTTTGTCTTGCCTTTAATGTTTTTCAGAGTTCTGATTTATCTGCAGTGAATATATCTTTGTATAGCTTTTTTTTTTGAGGTTCTAGGTATCACCTAAATACACATAAATATCACAATCTACTGGTATCATCCCTTTACCAGTTGATTTGAAGAATAGAAATCTTATCTTCCTTTAGGTCTTAATACTCTCTTTAAAATATTGTTGTAGATATTTCATTTAAACCACATGAGACATTTAGAAGCGCGTGGGACAATGTTAAAATTTTGCTTTAGACTTCAAACATAGTTTAGAAAACATACGAAGGCAAGCTTACTGTATTTACCCAGATTTTAGTTTATTCTTTTTTGCTTCCTGATGTTCCACGGGTTTTTTTTTTTGGCTGGGGGTGGGAGGGGTGTTCTTATCTGTTTAGAAAACAGTTAAGCCATTATCTTAGAGTAGGTTTACTTGTGAAAAATTTTTCTAGCTTTTCTTTGAGAGCGCCTTGATTTCACCCTTTATTTTCTAAGGATGTTGTGCTGACTGTGGGATTGTAGGCTGACAGTTTCTTTGCTTCAGCACTTGAATGACATTGTGCCACTTCTGGCCTCCTTGTTTTCTGATAAGAAATCAATTTTTTTCTATAGGCAAGTTGTCAACTTCGATGCTTTAAAGATTATTTTCTTAATGTTAGATTTCGGAATTCTGATTATGTTGTGTCTTGGCATGGGTTTCCCTGGCGTTATTCTGTTTGGGGTCTTCTCGGCTTCTTCAATCTGTAGATTTGTCTCATGGAAAACTTGGAGAGTTTCTAGCCATTATTTTTTTCAGTACTTTTTCGGACTCACCCTTGTTTCTCTTCCTCCTGTGACCCCAATGACATGAGAGTTAGATTGTTACCATCCCACAGGTCGCTGAGGCTGTGTTCATTTTTTTTTTTTCTTCAGTATTTCCTTTGTTGGTTTTCTAGTCTGTTTCCTAGCTCACAGATTCTTTCCTCTGTCCTCTCCATTCTGCCATTGAGCCCATCCATTGAGTTTTAAACTTTGGTTATTATATATTTCATTTCTAAAATTTGTTTTTCCTTTATATCTTCTATTTCTGTGCTGAAACTTCCCATTTTTTTGAGGCTTTCTATTTTTTTCCCTGGGTTATAAATGTATTCATAGATGTTCCTTGAAGTACTTTTATGATGGCTGCTTTAAAAAATCTTTGTTAGGTAAACCTAACATGTCATTTCAGTATTGGTGTCTGCTGATTGTCCCTTTTTAGTTTGAGATCTTCCTGGTTTTTGTTTATGATGAGTGATTTTTCTATTGAAACTTAGATATTTTTGTATCATGTTATGAGAGGCTCTGGGTGTTGTTTAAATTTTGTTTTAACTGGCCGTTTCTGATGCTGTTCTGGCAGGAGAGAGGGATACGGCCTCATTCCTGCCGCTGGAGATAAAAGTCCAGGTTCCTCACTCAGCCGCAGTTGACATGGAGGAGGGGGAATCTTAATCACTGCTGGGTGTGGTGGGATTTCTGCTCTCCTTCTCCCTCACCGCGGACCCATGGTGTTCCCACTGGATGATGGTAAAAGTCCGTAGTCTCCACTAGGCCTCCTCTGCCTCCACCTCTGAGGGGGAGGGGGCCACCTTGCTGTTTGGGGGCTGAAGTGCAGGCCCCCCACGTTGTCTCCACTGACATACAAGGAGGGTGTGCCATTACTGCCCAGTGGGCATAACAATCTCCACTCCCTACTTGGCCTTCTTGGGCACCACCCAGGCAGGGGTACTAGGAGCCTTGTTAGTCTCAAGAGGGTAGAATTCTAGGGTTGCATTTGTCCTTTGCTGGCACGAGGGGAGATAGTGGTAAAGGCTTTCTGTGGTGACTGGTGGAATAGAGTGGCTGTTGCCTAAATGTTTTCTTTTTTGTTAGGTTGCCCGTTTCCTGGTCCTTTGGCAACATAGAGAAGCCTTTTATCGGGGCTTTTTTCTTTTTTTTTTGGCTTGGGCCTGTTGGTGTTTCTAGGTTTCCTACATCTTCATCTCCAAGTCAGGGATTATATGAGGTGGCAGATACAACCATCATGTCCTTCCTTGGTTCCCACAGCTTCTAGCCTGTCTACCTTTTTTCTCTTTGCCAGTCTTATGCTTGTTTTACATGGTATCCAATGTTTTCAGTTGTACTTAACGACGTGAATAGTGAAAAGTATGTCTAGTCAGCCTTCCCAGAAGCAAAAGTACTGTATAGCATTTTTGAAATGACACAATTTTAGAAATCAAGGACGGATTAGTGTTTGTAAGGAGCTTAGGGACCAGGTGAGGGGTGGCAGGAAGGATATGGGTGATATATAAAAGGGCAACTTGAAAAATCCTTATGGATTTTGTGTCTGTAGAGTGGATATAGGAACCTTAACAGGTGATAAAATTATATGCAACTTACTGTGCGCACACAAGGAGTACAGATAAAGCTGGCAAGACTAAATAAGGTCGATGGATTGTCTGTTACAACCCTGGTTGTGATATCGTTCTCTAGTTTTGCAAAATGTTTCCGTTGAAGCCAGCTGGCAAAGTGAACATTAGATCTCTCTGTATTCTTTCTTACAACTGTGTGATTCTGCACTTATCTCGGCAAAAATTTTAATTAAAAATAAGTTAATGATTTAAAATAGAAATTTTGTTTCCAAAGCTTAAACTACATAGTAAGGCCTAGTCACAGAAATCTTGTTTCCAACCCTGTGCCCTCCCTCTCTCTGTAGGTGACCATATTAAGAGTTTGTTTTATCCTTCTGTTGTTTCTTTGGGAAACATTTTCTATTAATTTTGCACCCTCCCCCGATGCCCCCTCATGAAGAATCATGAAACATTATTCTGCACCACGCTTATCATTTAGTAGTTTTTGTTGAGATCACTCTGTATATAGACTAGTCTCTGTAGGGAGCTCAGATCTTCATCAGTGCATTGCATGGATGAACCATAGTTTGCTCTTACAAGTAATGAGACAATATCCTTGTGCTTGAGTCATTTTGTGCTCTTGCCAATGTATTTTGGAATACACTAGAGACAGGATTTTTGGATTAAGTGTGAACGTATTTGTAATTTTGCCAGAATTAATTCTAGAGAGGTTATAAGACATTTAATATCTGCTATGGCTGGACTGCCTTCCTCTTTATGCAATTACTGTGCTTTTTCTGGCTGTTCTTGCTATTTATTTTTCCACCTTGAACTTTTAAATCAACCATTAAAGGGCATCTTGACTGTTTAGTTTTTGGCTATTGGATTGCATCTACATTATTTTGTTTTTTTTTGTCAAAATTTAGTATCTGAAAAAGATGGCATATCAAATCAGTGAGGAAGAGACAGACTTTAATAAATAGTGTTGGAACAACTGGATAGCCATATGGAAATATAAAATTAGATTTGTTCCTCACATAATACACAAGAATAAATTCCAAATTCAGAATAAATTCTAAATACTGAAAATGAAATAGTACAAGCGCTTAGGAGTGGTGAAAATGTTCCAATACAAGATTCAAACCCCAGAAATGGTTAAAAGAAGACATTAAAACATTTATGTGCCCAAAGACATCATAAGCAAAGTCAACATACTCAAACTAAGAATTTTTGCTACGTGTCAGACACAGAATAAGGACTAATCTTGATTTTTAAAGAGCTACTAACTGAAAAGAAAGGGAATAAAGCCCATTAGAAAAAAAAGACAAAAGAGAAAAGTGCAAATGGTCTTTAAACATTTGCAATTATATGTCATCCTTAATTAGAAGGGTCTTTTCTTCACTATCAGAGTAGCAAAATTCAAAAGTTTAACATTTCTTTGCTGGCAAAGCTTTGAGAAAGATGGTACTCAAAGACATTGCCTATGAGTTCAGATTCACCAGTCCTTGTCAAGAGTTGTTTCGGGGTGCGGTGAAGAGCATGGGTATCGCAACTAGATGGGCCTCAGCTCTGTGACTGTCCACAAACTTCTTATCCTCCCTAAGCATTAGTCTTCTTGTCAATGAAGTGGGGGTGGTAAAAATATTAACCTTGGGTGGTTGCTGTGAGAGTTAAATGTTACATGGAAACACTCAGTTTTCATCACTGTTTCCTAACTTTTAGGTTAAACAATGGGTATTAATCATTATAAGGGACCAGGAAAGTTAAGAGTACTTCATTTAGCTGAAGAACAAGGTGCAAGAGGGTACTTTGAGGTTGAGATTCGGTAATTGCAAGCCAGTGCCTTTTGCCTGAGCGTGTTACGCGCTCTGCTGAGGAGGGAGGTCCAGCAGAACTTCCAGAGAGCTTTTTAAAAACACACAAGCACCACCACCTCCACCCTTAGTCTGATACTCACCTACTGGAGTAGGTGGTGAGGGACCTGGGTAGAAGAGGAGAAAGAGGAGAGTGGACCCAGGTGCATAATGGTAAAGAGACTTTCCTAGAGGCCCAGCTCCAGAGTTAGGTCTCTTTCAGGTTATGCTTTAAGTTTCTGGAGTGGACTCGGAGGAGTCTCTGTTCCTTGCAACCAAAATAGCCCTTCTAATTGCAGGCAATCTCCATCCATAGTCAATTACAGAGCCCTGCTACTTAAAGACCATGGACATGCAGGACCAGTATCATCCAAGCTTGTTAGAAAATCAGAATTGCTAGCCCCACCACAAGCCTCCTGAATTAGAATCAGCATTTTAGCAAGATCTCCAGAAGATTTATATGTATATCAGCGTCAGAAGCACTGTCTGTCTAATGGATACTTCTACAGTAAAGCTATCAGAAACCCTTTACCTAACTTAAATTTTTATTACATGACTTGGCTACCTTTTCATTCTCAGTATTGAGACACAGGTATATCAGAAATGATCTGTTAATCATATAATATGCTAAGGTTGTGTTAAATACTGTATACACATTGTCATTTAATACTTCAAACTTAGGAGTTAGGTTCTAGTCTACCCATTTTGTGGAGGGGGGAAACTGAGGTAAGGAGGTTTTTCCCCCTAAAATGGAATGGCATTGTGCAAATAAGAAATTTGAGATGAGCATCAGATGTTTCTCTACTTCATAAGGATTGAATTTTGAGGGCGCACACTGCTTGACATGAAATTTCTTAAATTTAAATTTTAACCTTTGTGAAAGTAGAACTTCATCTTTTCTTTCAGCTAAATAACTCAGTTAATTTCTAAGCAAAATAATTTCAATTGGAGCTGCTTTGAGAGTTAAAAGGAAACATTTTTCTATCACTGGCTACTAGTTTAGAGGTAATAACTGAAAGTTTTATAATCATGTGGGAACTCATACGAGTTTATTTTGTATTAACCTCATCAAGGTCTAATGATCCTCTGGAATAAAGCATGAAATTTTGGGTAATCTTCATTATTAGCCATGACTGTTTTTTTCTTCAGATTTATTTGTTGTATTTCTCCACATTTCCACCCTCCTATAGCACTTCTTGCTTGAGCCCAAGACAGGGAATAACTTTTAGAATTGCATATTTTCACTGACTTTTAAATGAGGGTTAATGTTTTGATCTTTGTTACAAATTGCAGTTTTCTGGGGTATGAAATTAGCTATATTAACAGTTTTTCTGGATGTGAGGTCAAAGCATAATCATCTAAATACCTTTATTAGTTTGGGCATTACTCGGGACCTTGAGCACATTTCTTGCTAGAAGGGAATTAGCTAGCATTTTGGGTTAGTTAGGAGAGCATCTCCAGTAGGTGAGCTTTTGCAGATCGATGAAATTACAGTTTTGATTAGGGAAAGCAAACCATATGTTCTGTGTAGGATAACTTAATGAGTTGCAGGAGTAACATACTCAAACCACTTTCTTTATTGTAGTTGTGTTGCAAAGTCTGTGCACAACAGGCTCTTTATTTAGCCTCCTTTACGTCTTAACTGCGTCTTGGCTTTTACCTATAAAACTGCTTCAATTTTTTTTTTCCCCTTTGTGCTTTATAATTTGAGTTTTGAGCTTTGTGTAAATGCTCAGTGGGACTGACCTAGGAAGGATTTGCACCCAGCCTTTTACAGTATGCAGACTTTGAAACGAAAGTGTCTGAAGGACGTTTTTGGTTAACCAAAATATGACAAACTTAGTAAAACGACAGTTCTGTTTGATGGTTGACATAGTTTCTTGATTCACAGTAATTTCTTTTACTATAAAAATGGTTTTTTTTTTGATTCCATATATATGTGTTAGCATACGGTATTTGTTTTTCTCTTTCTAACTTCACTCTGTGGGACATTCTCTAGATCCATCCACCTCACTGCAAATAACTCAGTTTTGTTTCTTTTTATGGCCGAGCAATATTCCGTTGTATATATGTGCCACAACTTCTTTATCCATTCATCTGTCGATGGACACTTAGGTTGCGTCCATGTCCTGGCTATTGTAAATAGAACTGCAATGAACATTCTGGTATGACTCTTTGAATTATGGCTTTTTCAGGGTATATGCCCAGTAGTGGGATTGCTGGGTCGTATGGTAGTTCTATTTTTAACTTTTTACGGAACCTCCATACTGTTCTCCATAGTGGCTGCATCAATTTACATTCCCACTAACAGTGCAGGAGGGTTCCCTTTTCTCCACACCCTCTCCAGCATTTAGTGTTTGTAGATTTTTTGATGATGGCCATTGTGAAACTACCTCATTGTAGTTTCACAGCAAGATCCTTTTTGACCCACCTCCTAGAGAAATGGAAATAAAAACAAAAATAAACAAGTGGGACCTAATGAAACTTAAAAGCTTTTGCATAGCAAAGGAAAACATAAACAAGAGGAAAAGACAACCCTCAGAATGGGAGAAGATATTTGCAAATGAAGCAACTGACAGAGGATTAATCTCCAAAATTTACAAGCAGCTCATGCAGCTCAATATCCAAAAAACAACCCAATCCAAAAATGGGCAGAAGACCTAAATAGACATTTCTCCAAAGAAGATATACAGATTGCCAACAAACACATGAAAGAATGCTCAGCATCACTAATCATTAGAGAAATGCAAATCGAATTTTATGGTTTTAGTGCAGTGATATTGTCAGAATGCCCCTTTGAGGCCTCCATGCATTTCCAGGCATTTACTTAAGTCCAGCTTTTTGATAAAATTCGGTTTTTAAGAGAATTTCTGCACCTTGATAAGGCATAAGTAAGCAAGGTAATTTACAAGTGATGGTGCTTCTAAGTGTTTTTTGACTAGAGAACTATAAACACTCCATTTATGGTTAATAAATTGAAATGATGAGTTATATAATTTCACAATAACAGTGGCAAAAAGACTTAAATGTAATCATTACAAATTAGCATAATAATTCTTACAGGCTGTTGTATAATTAAGTCTAAAAATTGGACTTGTATAGAAAATGAAAGTGTTTCATGATTTTGCTTTAAGTATGTCTTTAAATTGGGAGTGGGAACAATATAAAAATACATAAATGCAGGTACTGACTTATATCGTGCAGGGAGGGGCAAAAGGGACTTGGTACAGATAAAGACATAATAAGCTTGCATGTTTCTCTAAGATAGTAAATAACGTTGACTTTTAAAGTCTTTTCTGGCCTATGTTGCTTTGAAATCTTTGTGGACAAAGAAGAATGGGCAGTGGTAAGTCCTTGCCCCTTGGTCCTTTCATCATAGCTTTTCCTGCTCCATTCCACATTGTGTATAACCTCCCGAAGAATTTGCATCCTAGCTTTATGAGAGCCAACTGAAAATAGGTTTTCAGTGTGCATTAACAAGCAATAGCATTGCCTCTGTAACTTCATAGTTAGGCACTATATCAATACTTAAAAAATGACTATGTAATAGAACTAGGTTTTATTTTTAGCATCTAATTTACTGTAATACCTGGAAGATAGTAAAGACTGAAATACTTACTGAATAAATACTACATGCTGGGTGCTGTGGAGAAATTCTGAAGGTAGGGCCAATGCCTTATTATAAAAATAACTCCTCACCCCAACCCATACAATGTTTTAACTTGTAATTCCCTTGTTAGAAAGTTCTTTTATACTAGTATTCTTTTTTGTTTTTTTACAACATTTATCACCTAACAGACTTCTTGCTTTTAGCATCTGTTCTAAGTTTTACATGTATAGCTAACTAGAAGTAAGTGCTACTTATGTTTTTTGAAGTTCTGTTTTGTATCAGTGCCATGAAAATCCTTCAGAACAATGCTTTTCCAACACATATAACCTCCATGCATATATCATTTCCATCTTATAGATGAAGAATTGATTTGCTTTAGAAACCACTGAGCAAGATACTGTTACAAGCAGAGTGTGTAGTCTTCTGGGACTTCAGTTTCTAAGTTCCTTGAGAGGAGGTATACAGGAGGGAAAGAAATCAGTGAAATCTCCAATTAACTGGGGACCAAGAATACTGGACTCTTAGGAGAGGAGAAGGTAACAGCAAATGATTTAAATGACTGAGTAGATAAATAAAAGATGAGTTTAGCGCATTATCTCCCTAATCAGTAGTTAGTCCTGTTTATTAGCACAGTGTAATGTAATAAAATGTTCTTAGAAAAAGTTATCTTGCTGTGGAAAAAGCCACTTCGTAACACACATTTAAGGTTTCTCCATGTCTTTTCAGGGCTTGACAGTTCATACGTGGATATTTTAAAATACCATATTACAAAGCTGTTTTATACTAGGATGTGAAGGAGCATATTTTTATCTCAAAATGTGCTGTCTTTTTAATGTTGCAATTTTAGTTATTTAAAAACACTTTTTAATGATATGAAACAACATATTTAATATACATACAGAAAACCACATGAAACAAATATAGAGCTTAATGACTTATTAAAAGCAAGTGTCCCTGTTTTGGTGACAAGGTGATAGGGCCTTGCCAGGTACCCAGAAACCAGCCAGTGTCCTCTCCTACTAAGAAGATAAGCAACTGTAGTCCTAAACTTAAATTGGAATTATCAGTATGAACTTCCATATATATGTACACATATACATACCTATATATCTGTCTATATGAAATTAAAGGTATTTAATTAAAGGTAAATAAGCCCATATTTTCTGTTTTTTCCTCTTTCTACTGAAAATGCATAGAAACAATAACCTAGTAATAGTGAGTATGCCTAGTGCCAGGACTGAGGCCTTGAAATACTGCTTTCCATAAACTCATCCAGGATCTTAATGTTATTGACATGTATTGTGGCAAATGCTGGAGCTACAGAGTGTCAGGTGGATGGTTTGCCTCTGTTCAGAGCTATCTGAATTTGGCTTGCTTTACGTTTATGATAAAAACTTCAGTTTGGATCTAAAAAGTTAGTTTGACATCTCAGTCTTAGTATGCCTTAAAGCGACACTTAACGTATTTGCATGGGTCTTCTGTAGTATCAAGGAGGTGGTTTACAGGTATCTTGTCAGTTTAGCGGTACTTTAAGCTGCTGTTACCCAGTTTCTTAGTGTTGTACCACAGGACCTCATGGCCTTGATCAGTAAAGTTGTCATGGTGGTTAAGAGTAAGTGCAGAGAATTCAACAGAATTGTACTATGATTCTGCAAAACTACATTTTACTTTAATTGTAAATCAGTAAAGGTACAAAACTACAGGAATGCCGAAGTTACAAAAATGTGAACTTAGAATGTGAGGGGGTCCCCAGTTCAAACAATACAACTGCACCATCACTGTGTATCAGAAGGCAGAAACCACAAAGTAATTTGAAGAAAAATTTAATAAAAAGGCAACTATAACGGGATTACCCACAAAGGGGTAAAAAGAACTTGAAACAGTGTCTTCATTGGATGAGTGAGAGTACCTGAGTGTTATGGGCCTCATTGTGTCTGTACTTCCCCAAATTCGTATGTTGAAATCTTAATCCAAAGGACCTCAGAATGTGACTACTTGGAGATAAGATCTTTAAAGAGGTGATTAAGTTAGAATGAGGCTGTTAGGGTGGGCTCAGATCCAGTGGGACCGGTGTCCTGACAAAAGGAGATGAGGACGTAGAGCCAGGGATGTGTACACACAGAGGAAAAACTGTGTGAGGACACAGCATGAGGGTGGCCATCTATAAGGCAAGGAGGGAGGCCTGAGAAGAAACTGAACTTTCTGACACCTTGATCCGTGAACTTCTAGCTTCTGGAACTGAGAAAATGAATTTGTTGTTTAAGCCACCTAGGTTAAATTCTCCCTGTTTCCTATAAACTAACAGTCTGTAAAATTCTTTGGGAATCATTTAAAAAAAAAAACAAACTTCCAGCTGACTTACTTTGGTTCTAATATTCCCCATCTTCAGATCATAGGCTAAGCTAACAGATTTCTAGACTTGAATACAATTATGAATACCACAGAGGGAAGGATTACGTAGGTGGTAGGTTTGGCAAAAATTCTTAGTGCCGATCTAAGTAACTCATGGTTTGATCGTTATTATGTTCACTGAGATTGCATATTAGAGTATTTCAGCTACTTTATGGTAAGCTGTGAGAGAAAGATAAAATCATTAGGGTTGCTAATGATTAGAGTCTAAGGACAAGACTCTGGACGATCAGTTTGTTTATCTAGACACATTAAGTTATTTGTCAGTGTTAAAGTAGCATTTATAAATCCACTAACTGTCCTTGCCAGTGCAGTGAAGTTACTAGAGAAGGAATTAATTGGGCCATAAATTCTAGATCCTGGCCTTTATTTCCAATCAGAACATTGTTAGATGTGTCCATTTTTAGTTTGGGTGCAGGAGAAGGGAAAAAATAACAGGTTAAACTGTTTTTTATTGCCAGTTCTAAACAACTTTGTTTCAGTGTAGACCTGAGATCACCACAAAAATGATTTATTCATTCAAGAGAGAACACTAATATTCCACAGCCTCAGAAATAAGAAAACACTTATGTAGAATCAATTTTTACAGTTTTAAGATAATTTTGTAAATTTGCCTACATTATGAATAGCTTCTGACAGCACAAGTCTCAGATCTGGTGGCTCTGCCACAGCAAAAATATCCAAAAACCTGAAGATGCTAAGGTTAGTACCTTTTATTGCTACTTTTAGAAGTGATCATGCGGCAAAGCTTTGCATTTCCAGAGCACTAATATAAATATTAATATAGTCAAAAAGACATGACTCGTACTTAAACGAGAAAGTACTGTTTTGTTGGAGAAGTCACTTTAAAAACTATATAAAACATCCATGAGGAGCTAGCGTCATAGGTCAGTGTGCCTCTTTTTATCACCCTATTGAAGTTTAAGCACCGGTAGGAAATTAGTAGTGTCTGTGCACATTGTTTCCCTTTTCCTCTGTTGTTGGCGGAGGGGTTTCTCTGAGTTACAGGGTGCACGTTTCCTGGTAACTGCTGTGTGTTGTAACGTTATCACTGTCACTCTTGGCCTCTCACCGGCCCTTCATAGTTCTGAGAACCTCAGTTGTGGCTTCTCCTGATACTTGTCCTGGTTACCAATCTAATTGCTTGAATTATAACCGGGAAAGATGTTTGTGTGACATGCCAGGGTACATAGAAGCACTACAACTTAACCTTACAAGCTAGTAAATATGGAGGGTTTTGATCTTTGCTTCCACTGTTGACTCATCTGGACCTAAACTATCTAAAATATAAAGGAAGTAAACAATAAGTGTGAGACTTCCTTCATTGTTAATCAAAGCACTCTGCTGGGTGGTAGCTTTGGGAATACAAGGAGGTACTGTGTGGCTTTTGCCCTCAAAGAACTTGTAGTTAATAATGGAAGATAAGACACAGCTAATATTAAATGGGTAACCTATTGCTAACAGTAGGTATAACATAGTCCTCCCACTGAAGTACACAGCTTGTGATGGATAAGAATGCTCCTTTCTAATCCCCGAAGTTTATTCATTGTTTCACACATGATTCTAACAAACTCACTTACCTAGTTTTTCAGTGTATAATATTAATAATAGCAAATAGGTGAGGATAAGAGATTCTATAGGCAGCAATAGTGATTAGAATGAAAAATGATGGTTGACTCCAAGGCAGGACCTAGGAACTTAAAAATGTGTCAGTCTAGAAAATCTAGGGAACAATCCAGGAGCTCTAGGGAAACAGACCCTTTATGGTATATTGTGTCCTGAGGGCATCTCTATAATGATTTAGAGTAATTGCCATTCATAATAATTAAGAAGTTTAAGAAAGGGTTAAGTATTTTCTGCTTCATTGCCTTGGTACCATATACTCTGGTTATACCAAAATCTTTGTCATTTCCTTAGAATGCCATCGAAGAAAATATTCTATGAAAATAGTAAACTAAATGATCTTTTGTCTTTAAACACAACTCTCAGTGATTCTAAAATTGTCATTCACTTGCACAGTATTTCAGAGACACTAGATGTTTTATTTTATTAAAACTATTTTCCTAAAAGAGTAAAGGTAACTAGTACATAGTTTATACCTGTGGTTGTGAAAATGCAACGTGATAGTCTTCCATGGTTGTAAATACTTATATCCAAATCACAATTTATATACATAGGCCTTGTTTTGGCTTCTAAGAAATCACTTAAAAACAAGCTCACCAGTTTTCCCTTCTTTGAGGAACACTGATTATGCCGGTGGCCTGGCACTGATGTGGGGAAAGGAAACTCCAGGGGTCAGGATTAAAGCTTTGCCTTAAACTTGTCCAAACAAACCAGAGTTGAGGTCCAGTCCCCTCTTCTATCAGGGAGCACAGAGGCAAGAGCATTGATGGCGGGGAATGAACGACCACAGTGGATTACCTCTCCCAGGCATTGACCCAAGTGTGGCTGTCAGTTACTTGAAGCAGTAAGCCTCAATGCAAGCCTGGCAGTGGTTCCTTCCATTTAAGATGGGTTAAAAAAACACCAGTACAGGTGGGAAGTCAAAACTAGAAAGCCTAAGTATAAGAATTCGCATTTTAAGTAATCCATCCTCCAGCCCCGCTTAAATTTGAGTATAAGTGTATACTAGAAAAACCAGGACTTTAAGCGTGTCATTTTGGTTTTTCTAAAGCAGCGGTCCCCAGCCTTTCTTGGCACCAGGGACCGGTTTCGTGGAAGACAATTTTTCTAAGGACAGGTGGCAGGGGCGGGGTGGGGGGACGGCAGATGAAGCTTTGCTCACTTGCCGCTCACCTCCTGCTGTGCCACCCGGTTCCTAACAGGCCACGGACCAGTACCGGTTCGCGGCCCGGGGATTGGGGACCCCTGTTCTAAAGAGTGTTTTGATAGCTGAGTTTGAACTGTATAATGCTCAGTTGCAAATTACTTGTTAACTAATTAAACCATTAAAGTTTTAAGATGAATTGAGTGTCTAATTTTTCTCTTTGGTTGATGATGTCAGAGGCAAGAGCGACCAAGACACAAGATCACCATCTAGTGGTGAAAGGCTGCTGTGAATTAGGGTTTGTGTCCCATTTTTGTACGTTTCCAATAGGAAACACCGTGGAAAATGACAAACTCTGTGTTACAGTGGTAGCAATCTAACGTTCTTCTAGATCCAAAAATGAGAGATTCCGTAACAACAAAACCCTTTCTCCCCCGCTCTTCTTTGTACATGACCAGGGCGGGAATTCAGAGGTTTTGTTCTTGTTCCTACCTTGAAAGGGAAGAACTGTATCTTCCTGAACTGTGACTACCCTTTACGGAACAAACACCGGCAATATTTACTTTTTTTCACTTACAACTTGAATTTTTTTAAAGCAGCAAGGTACAGGAGAATTAAGTGGATTTCTGTAAACAGCACGGAGCTCTGTGGTATAATTAAGCTCACTGGTATAATTTTCTTTAGTATTTTTTTCTTAGTTACATACATTGGGACAAGGGTAATAAGGGAGTTGGGAAGTAAAGAGGTCTGTTTCTTAACCATACATATTTACGCATACAGTAACACACCTATATTAGCTTTTCCTTGTTAAAAATCATGGTTACTTTAGAAAACATAAAACATTAAAATTAAAAATACAAAAAACCACTTAATATTATTAACCTGAGGTTAGTTGTTGTAAGAATTGTGTGCATCCTTGTTCACATGAATTTGATTACAAAAATGGGATTTTTTTTTATATACTTTGACTAACAGTCATCCTTATTCACCAACATCATTTTAATGGTTGTATGTTATTCCATTGTACACATGTGGAATTATTTAACCAACCACTTAGACATTGTGATAGTTGATAATAGTGAAAAATGAGACACTGTGTTTTGAGGAACATGCTCAAATTCTTTTTTTTAAAGAACAGTAAGCCTGAATGTCAGGTATTATGCCAGTCCCTGGAGACGACAGGAGAGACACGATTGCTGTGCTGATGGAGCTTATGTTCTAATGGGAGTGCCAAAGAGTAGGCAGGTGGATGGGATGCCATGGTTATGGTTTGAGATGTATCATGGGATAGACCTACACTGGGGGTTCATGTGGGCACGTGTGCGTATCTACATTAGACAAAATCAGAAGGCATTTTTGAGCTGAGGTCCAATGAGTGAGAAGACTTGAGGTACAACGTTTGAGACAAAGGGAGTGGGATGTGCAAAGACTGAGGCAGGAACGTACTCAGCTTGTTGGAGAAAGGGAAAGATCTTTTATCGTCTCTGGTTTTTTCCTCTTTGAACATGAATTATAGATTCAGTGTCAGTCTTAAAAAGCTGTTTGTTTTTGCATTTATAGTGTAATTTGGGAGATATTTGACATATTCACAGTATAGATTCCTCCATAATAGAAACACAAATTTTCACTCCATATATTCAGGTTATTATTATGTCCTTCAAGAATTTCTTTAAAAGATGGATTTTTCCCATATTGTGATAAGTTTTAGACTTTTAAAGATTTTTTTCTAGAGACTTAAAATATTTTTAGTTAATTGTATGGTTTATATTTGAATACTTACTGAAGTCTTATTAATTATAGTAGTTTAAAAAAAATTGATTCTCTTAGCTTTTACATGTAGACAGTTATAGTTTCCAGTAAAGACAACTAAAATTTTTCTTCCTTTCCTGTGTATATTTTTTGATTAGCATTTTCACTCTATTGCATTTACTTAGTGTCTAGTATGTGTCTTAATAGCAGCAGTGATAATAGACGTCCTTGTCTTTTTCCTGATCTAATGAGAGCATATCTAATATTTTACTATTAACTATTATGTGTGGGGTTTTATGCTAGATATACTTTGACACACTTTACTAAATGAAGAACCTACCTTGAATACTGTTCCTTGCTTGCTAGTACTTTTTGTTAGCAGAGGGTGATGAAATATCTGGATCAAATCTTTTCAGGCATTAATATTATCACATGGCTTTTGTCCTTTAATCTGCTAATGTAACATTATTAGGACATCTTTTCCATGTTGGACCACCTACGCATTCCTGGCATAAACCTTAGTGGATTTAGGCAGCATCATTATCATCTGGGAACTTATTAGAAGTGCAGACTCTCAGGTCTCATCTGTGTCTACTGAATCAGAATCTGAATGACTCCCAGATGAGTCCTGTGAATGTTAAAGTTCAAGAATTACTGCTCTGGAACTTGATCGGTGTTTGTAAAGGTTACATGGGTGTTTGCGGGGAAAAAAAGCATTATCTGTGAGGTAAAATTTTCTCTCTAATTTATTTTGACAAGTTGTTAGGTTGAACACTGCGCTCTTTATTTTGATAATCCTGAGATGTGTTAAATTTCCAACATGACTACATTTATCAAAATATTTCTCATAAATAATATATTGTGAATCAAATGTCTAGTAGGAATAAAACTTGTACTAGGACTCGATGTGTTTGCTTATTCATTTATTGAATGCATAATATTTCCTAGTTACTGACCTTGACAGTAGATAAAAACCTTCCGTGTAAATGCCATTTATGGAGCACCATTTGCATATGATGTTGTATACCTCCCGGGATAACTTGACTGACAGGGGTTACACCACTTCTTCTGAGGAGCTAGGTGCAGCCTTTCTAAAGTCTTTCTAAAGCTTCTAAATGACACAGCCAAGATGTCAACTCACCTCCTGATTTTGTGGTTCAGTAACTTTTCTCCTACATCAGCAAATGTGTTGACTGAAAGAGGTATGACTACGATCAGGCTTTGAACCAAATCCTCCATAAGAGAAAGTGAACAGCTGACTGTTCAAGGTTCAGTTGTTAGTATATAGTCACTAATTGCATTGTCAGTGTTAACATCTTCATCTCCTTATCCAGACTCTTTTTGGCACTTACATAGATTTTGTCCTACAGTTTGGTTCCATTTTTAATTCCTTTTTTTTGTTTGTTTTTGTTTTGTTTTTTTGCGGTACACGGGCCTCTCACTGTTGCGGCCTCTCCCGCTGCGGAGCACAGGCTCCGGACGCGCAGGGTCAGCGGCCATGGCTCACGGGCCCAGCCGCTCCGCGGCATGTGGGATCTTCCCTGACCGGGGCACGAACCCGCGTCCCCTGAATCGGCAGGCGGACTCTCAACCACTGCGCCACCAGGGAAGCCCTCATTTTTAATTCTTTAGGTTAATTATATATTGTATATTAATGAGCTGCACTCATTTATAACATGCTTCTCTCTTAATCTAAAAAAAAGAATATTTTGTGTTCGGTTTCTTGCATTATTCACCACATTTTACAGGTAATAGACAAATTGGCAATATTTCAAAGCTGGCATTTAAAGGGAAAGTGCAGTATTCTTGAATGGTAGGAAGATAACAAACGTGAATCTATTTAAGATTTTGTATATAAAGCCATTTATGATTTATGTACCCTGTGACTGTGTGAACATGTGAATAGCATTTTCACAATGGAAGACCACTTTTTTAAAAAATAAATTTATTTATTTTATTTATTTTTGGCTGTATTGGGTCTTCGATGCTGTGTGTGGGCTTTCTCTAGTTGCGGCGAGCGGGAGCTACTCTTCGTTGAGGTGCACGGGCTCCTCATTGCGGTGGCTTCTCTTGTTGCGGAGCACGCACTCTAGGCGCGCTGGCTTCAGTATTTGTAGCACGCGGGCTCAGTAGTTGTGGCTTGAGGGCTCTAGAGCGCAGGCTCAGTAGTTGTGGCGCACGGGCTTAGTTGCTCCGTGGCCTGTGGGATCTTCCCGGACCAGGGCTCAAACCTGTGTCCCCTGCATTGGCAGGTGGGTTCTTAACCACTGCACAACCAGGGAAGCCTGGAAGACCACTTTCTAAATGTGAGGTACACCTGGACAGGTGATGCACCTGTCCTCCTTGCAATGCATAGAGGCTGTCTTGACTGGATCACACCTAGCTGTCCACAGTAACTGTTAACAAGTGCCTTCTGCAAAGGGAGATTTCTCCCCCTCCACACTACCTGTCTTGGAAAAATTGAGTGGATCAGGCAAATTTGCATAAATAATCTTCTATGAGCTCAGGAAGCCTCAGACATTCCACCCATAGTATAGTGCTTTTATTTTTCCTCCTGGGACAGAACTTCATGAAGTAGAGTTTATAATAAAACAGAAGTCTCTCTACAATCGAGTTTACAAAAAAGGTCTGTGATGGAAGCAATGGTAAAATTTCCTGTAGTGATTTCAATAAGATCTTCGTGAAGTTTTTAGTCAAAGATTCTTTTGTATTATTAAACATGGAGACTAAAATAAAATTAGGCTTTGTGAAGACTAATCTTTGGTTGGCTTTGCATTATTTGGGATAATAGAGGACATGTGTATGGGTCGGTGTAGACAAAGAAGCAACAAATATCCTCTAGCTATTGATAGCTGTGTTTCCAGTTTAAATAAAAAAAATTATCATTGTTTCAACTAATACTTCACATCTTAGGTAACCTAGTTAGTCTATGGGGAAGCTTATATGCTTCTTTTGGCTTTGCATCAAGGAGGGTAGCGTTTTTACGGTGACCCAGGGCCTGGGTGAGCTGTAGCCCTGGGCAGGCAGCTATGGTTGGGTCAAGTAGCAAGACAGTGTGTTTGGGGAGTTCCGTAGCATCTTTTTTTTTTTCCTTGGTAATTGAAATAAGTAATTGGGGAAGGAAAGAGAACTCTTTGGTTAGAGCTTCTCCATGGTGTTAGAGTGGTTTTATTAGACATACTTGAAGGGATTGTGAAAATGAGAATTCTGTGTTTGAACTGCAAAGAATAATGTTCAAAGGGCAGGGGTTGGAGGGATGGACTGAGGAGTTTTAATCAATGGAAGTGGCAATGAGGGAAAATTTGTGAAATCATAAAGCCCTTGAGGGCTTTTTTGTTTTTAAAGGGAGGATTTTAGCACATGTAACGGTATGGCTGAAAGGTACAGCTTTTTATATTTCTTCATTTGCACTCAGTATTCTTTGTAAAACAATCCAATAGGAATATTATAGTTTCTACATGAATTATATTAGAACTGCACAAATCCTATCCATGATGTATTGGACTAGAAGTTAACATAAGCATGATGCTGTTAGGTAAACAGTTGATCTTGAGAAACCAGATGCTTTGCTGTTAGTTGTTTCCTGGCCTGGAATGAGCCATTTACCTTTATTTATTCACTCTGTTCTTGTTTAAAACAGAACATCTTGTAGCTGGTTCGCTTGCTTTGCTTTGCTTTGTAAAGAGAATAGACTGTTTGAAAGATCATCAAATCTAACTCACTTAAAATTCAAAATGCCATGCTGTTAAATACTTTCGAGAATCTTAAGGGTGCTTCTTTTAAAGACTTGCATTTTTAATGAAGTTACTTTAGAATGGTATATTTTTATACACTAGCTTTTTTTTTTTTTTCCCAAACGTAGTATGTTACCAGAATAATCATCTCTGTTCACCAAAGGGTGTGCTTGAAAAGTACATTTTGCTTGGTATAATATGTTGGTTTGATTGGCAGACACTGAGTCTGCCTTTTGTTTTAGGTTTCTTCCTTTTCAGTATTCAGCACAGAAAGCTAATGTGTTATGTGGGAATTGGTCCGTTGTTTACAGACTGACGTAGCCATTTGATTTAGTTACCTTTAAGGCATCAACATTAGTATAAAATGTATTTTCTTTGACAGTGATGATTTTGAGACAGATGCATATAAATCATTTAATGACAATTGAGATAAAGACGCATTTGTCATTTAATCAACCTGTTTGGTAATCTTCATACTCATGCCTTTAACTTTGAACAAACATTTTAGGATTATAATTAGATCAAGTACATTTGGATTATAATTAGAGCGAGTACATTTAGAAACATTTTAAAATTTACTCTGAAATCAAAAAACTTCCAAGTTAGACTGTTTTTGTGTTTTTTTTTTTTTTTTTGCGGTACGCAGGCCTCTCCCTGTTGTGGCCTCTCCCGTTGCGCAGCGCAGGCCCAGCAGCTATGGCTCACGGGCCCAGCCGCTCCGCGGCATGTGGGATCTTCCCGGACTGGGGCACGAACCCATGTCCCCTGCATCGGCAGGTGGACTCTCAACCACTGCGCCACTAGGGAAGCCACTCCCCGCCTTTTCCTTTCGAGTGTTTTCCAAAGTCAAGATAAAGTGGCTGAGGCAATTAAATAGGAGCTCTCACTGCTAATTACTGGGGCTTTGGAGTCAACGAACCAATGAGAGGCTAAACCTTCCTTGAAATGTTTGGGCCTTGGGGAAGTTGGGTAGTAGAGCAATAAGCCTTCCTTTCTGACAGATAAGAAAGGGGTTCTGGGGCTTCCCTGGTGGCGCAGCGGTTGAGAATCTGCCTTTAATGCAGGGGACACGGGTTCGAGCCCTGGTCTGGGAAGATCCCACATGCTGCGGAGCAACTAGGCCCGTGAGCCACAGCTACTGAGCCTGCGCGTCTGGAGCCTGTGCTCTACAACAAGGGAGGCCGCGATAATGAGAGGCCCGCGCACCGCAATGAAGAGTGGCCCCTGCTTGCCGCAACTAGAGAAAGCCCTCGCACAGAAATGAAGACCCAACACAGCCAAAAAATAAATTAATTAATTAATAAAAAAAAGAAAAGGGTTCTAAAAACACTAAGCCCTGAATATACTCTGGTGCTGCTATAGTTGGCCTTTCTTCCCATCTGAATGATACACTAATAATGAAACCTACCCCCCCCCTTCCCGCTCACACGGTATCCAGTGCAGCCAAGCTGAGGGCCAGAAGGAGCCACTAGCATTGCCTCTGCCATCTGGCACTTTCCATCTCTGAGGACATATGGATTCTGAGCTTCTGGGATCAAGAGTTGGAGAGAGCAGGGCTTCCCTGGTGGCGCAGTGGTTGAGTGTCTGCCTGCCGATACAGGGGACACGGGTTCGTGCCCCGGTCCGGGAAGATCCCACATGCCGCGGAGCGGCTGGGCCTGTGAGCCATGGCCACTGACCGAGCCTGCGTGTCCGGAGCCTGTGCTCCGCAATGGGAGAGGCCACAACAGTGAGAGGCCCGCGTACCACAAAAAAAAAAAAAAGAGTTGGAGAGGGCAAGTACTGTTTCCTCCTTTGTGGTCAGTGTCTGATAGGAGCCAGGGTGTTCTGAGTGTTGAAAACAGTAAGGGTCAGCGAAAGGGAAGTACTGAACTGTTCCTACTGCTGAAGCAGATAATTAATCCTAGCGACTGGCCGAGGACTGATGTCCTGGCGAGGACGAGACCACTTAAGCCTGATTGAACACAGGTGACAAAGTAGAGCCCTGTCATCTCAGGAGACTGGTTTTATTGCATAAGGCTTTGCTTGAGTCTAAACTCATCTTGAATCATGGAAGGAGTGGTTACCAGACGGCTTCTAAAAAGTCTTGCTGTAGCCCAGTCAGCCTAAGATCATCTGGGACAAAGCTGTAGTCCAACAAGATCACGTGTATTGACTCATTGCAGTGAGGGTGACCACACACCAGAGGAACCCTTCATTGGACTTCTCAGCAATGAAAGGAAAATACAGAGTTGTTACAGGATTTTGGAGAAGGAGGGAGTTCAGGTGAAATTTAAATGAAGCAACTTTTTGATAGGTTCGAGGCAGAACAGAGCTGTTTAAAATGGGTCAGCATCACTGCAAAGTGGACCATGGTCCTGTTTCCTTGGAAACTATAAAGTTAAGAGCAATGTGGAATGTTGTATCCAGAAACCTCTTTCTGAAGCTCTGCACCTGGGTTGTAAAGCAAGGCTACTTCTATGTCTAAGGGACTTATCATTCTTGCAGGCAAGAGTGAAATGCTTCATTCTGACTATAATTTCAAAACAGCAGAGTTTCTGATTGTTTGAATTTAGAGAACTAAGTTTCTCCATGAGTAAGAAAACAGTAGACACTTAAAGGGGTTATTATGGCACTTCACAGTAGCAGAATGTCCTTGAGAAAAATATAGCTTCCTGTTTGACGCCGGTTCTGTCTGCGTCTGTTATTCCAGCCTGATGAATGGCTGGGCAGATTTTTCCTTTGAGTTAATATTTACTTCTCAGTCTCCTGTAGCATGCTGTGTCCTGTGGAGGACATTTATGTTATCTAGTCTCGTACTATTTGTCAGGGACCCTTTTCTCTAATTTGATCATTTAAGTACTGCACACATACCTCTCCAGTTTAAGCTGGTGTTGGACCTTGGGAGGTGTCTTGTTGAGGGTAGGGGATCAGATGTTTGGTAATACTTTGCCTCATTCCCTGAGCAACGTGAATTTTTGCCTGTGATTAAAGATACTGTGGAAGGTTGCCCTGCCTGCTAGTGCCATCCTGGAGTGCAGTTACTTCGCTAGGTTTGTATTTACTTCCCAGACACGTAACTGGGAGCCTGCAATGAGCTGTGCAGTGTACTAGGCACTTAAATTAATTACTACTATGAATACAATGTTGATTCTCTTCTTCGAGGAGTCAGCCTCTACTGGGGTTGATGGATATGGAAGCAGATGGTTGCAGTGTACTGTGGTTAGTATCAAAGATGAACCACCTGTATTGGGGACACAAAGCTGGTGGTGATTCATTGCCCATTTCCAAATGTCCATTCGAACTTTAATCTTCAGTCATCTGGAATTTGGGCTTCACATTGGAATGTATCTGGGCTCAAAGACGAGAGTTACTGTCAATTTACAGAGTGTGTGCGTCATTCAGAAAGTTTTGTAATAACAAGTAAATAGCTCATAGACCTGTGGTTTTTATAGTCCTTTCTGCTGTGCCCCAAGGAAGTGTATGTACAAGTTCATGATACTTTATTCTGCTGTCAGATGCTGTCAAATGGCATGAAACACAGGTGACCAAACTTTCAGATCTTTTTTGAGGGGGGAGGCGCCTTGTAAAACCCTCATGAAATGCAGGGAGGTGAGATATCTTGTCTCAAATCACTCAGCTGGGAAGAGCATGACCTGTTCCTTGTGCTTTAAGTTTTATTCTTTGAGGAATGGCTTACCCAGAGACTACTTACACAAAGGAGTCAGGAAGGATGGTTTCCAAATAGTCCGTCATATTCTTAGGGGGTTTAGCTCTTAAATATTAGACAAGGCCTACTTTCTCTAGCAATGGGGATGTAGCTTTGAGAAACATAAAGGCTTCATTACCATGGAGCTTGGTTTCTAGTGGGGAGATGGTTAGGGCTGGGAGCATTGGGTCATAAGCAGGCTTCTGTTTGCCAGTGTGAGCTTTTATTTAAACCCCTTTGGGAAAAAAATGGTGGGCAGAACAAGTTTGAAAACTACTTTTATAGAAGAAAAGAATGGAATCTGGTGATGCTTTATTGCCCTTTACTTATAATGGAGAGAGCTCTGAAAGTAGTATTTGCAATCCTGTCTTGAATATAGGACTCACAACATTAGTAAAAACGCTCACATCTCAAAATTGGAAGGCAACATTATTCACAAAAGTTGTGCTATATATTTCTTACCTAGTGGGTACCATGCACTCACTGTTAAATCTATGAATATCAAAAGTTCTTGATAAATTCTTATAAGCAAAATTTCCCAAGATTGGCAGATAATAGAAGAGACACAAGAATGTCACTCCCCGTTCACTCACTTCTGGCTGAACATCTTTGTTGTATAAACCTAATCTATAAATGTGCTCCTTGTCTATTTGTCTATATCTGTGTATCATGTTGACTTTGCTTCAGGCGTTATCAGTCCTTTCTCCCAGTCTCCTGACTGCTTAATCCTCCTCCCTCCCTTTTGAAATTTGCTGTTGGCATTCTAATGCTCATTATTAGCTGACTTACCATTTTCCCTCTCGCCCATCACCCAGTGATGCTAATTTGCCATGTACAGCAACAAAAACTATATTTAGATGTTGACTGTAGACATGGAAACATAAAAGATCAAAGTCAACCTGATCCCTTCTAAGAGGTATAGTTTGAAGGTCTGTGTATGGTTTATTTCTTCTAGAACCTTGTTGCTTGGCTCTTCTGACCAACCCAGGAGGATCTAGAGGTAACTGGGTTAAGCGAGACCTTGTGCCAGGTGGGGACTTCAAGGAAGGGAAATAGTTCATGTGTTTGGGGGTGGGGAGTTCGCTCTAAATGGTGTGAACCTCGCTGGAAGAACACTTTGCTGTGCACTTGAAACTAACACAACATTGTAAATCATCTATACTTCAATTAAAAAAAAAAAGGGTGCTGGATATTTGACTCTCTGAAAATCCAAGAGGAAGCTGAATGGCTAGACTGAATCACCTCTGCTCCTGAGCCCAGGAGAGGACAGGTAGACCTGAGAACAAAGAGGCTTCCCTTTGCAGAGACAGCAACAGGCTGGAATGGGTGAGATTCAGAACAGCATTAGGGCTTTAGTCTCTTAGCTTGACTTACCTGGGGAATTTACATAAGTACTGATGCCTGAGTACTTCCTTCAGTTCTCATTTTATAGGCCCTAGGCATTAGGAGTTTTATACTTCCCACTACCCAGGTGAATCTATATGCAAATTAGAGAACCAATATCAGACTGGAGCCAAGATAGCAGTCTACATAAAACCTGTAGCTGGAGAGAGGAAAATCAAAGCAAATGAAGCGAGGCATAAACGTTGGAGGAGACATGTTTGTTAAACACTAGGGAGAAAAAAGTGTACCTATGAAGATTTAATTGTGGCACCTAAAAAATCTTAAGCATGAATTCCCAATTAAAAAGTTTCTGTATAAAGGGGAGGAAGGTTGGTCATTGTTGAGACCTGATTTAGTGTCCTGGAAGATTAAGTGCAAAAAATATCTCAAATCATAGAGCAAAAATATGAAAAGATAAGATAGAAATCATGAGGAGAAAAATGTGAGTTGGAGAGTAGATTTGAGACCTGAAATGAAAATAACTGGAGTTAGTGATGTGAGTAAAGGACATAAATAGGAAAGGTGATAATTATACAATAAGAGACAATCTTTCTGACCTGAGCTAAAGAAAGAGCTGGGCCTGCAAATTGAAAGGTCTCAGTAAGGTCTAGGCTCACCTGGTGAGAAAGCTCCACAGTCTAGATATATTCTGGCAAAATTCTTCATTGTCTAACCATATAGATCCAAGAAGAAAAAAAATAATAATTTTAAGAAAATGGTGGGAGGTGGGATCCAGCTGGCCTTGATTTTCTCATCTGCCAGTAAGTGAGAAAGAGATGAGATGGGGGTATCCACACATTATATAGAGAAATGGACCACAATCCAAGAATTTTACTTCCAACCTACATCATTTACCTGCCTAGGTTGAAAGAAACATATTTGAGGCTATGCAGGAATTCAGAGCATCACCCACATACCCCATCTATGGACAGATGCTAACCAAATAGTAGATGAACTAGAACAGACTTCAAGATGGGAAAAGATAAAGAAGTATTCACAGTAAACCTTAACGTTATTGGTTCATAGCTATTTAAACATTAAACCTAAATGGGTGGAGATAGCTGTCTGGGGATTTATAATTTAAGTGCAAAAGAAGGACACAGTAAGCCTCCCTAAAAATATTAAAAGTAAACTTTATCAGACAACCTAACTGTTGGAAGTGGTAGGCAGAGAAGAAGCATTCTAAAAAGATTTTAGGGAGGAGAGTGAGAGGAGAAATTAAAAAAAATAATTATAGAAGAGTGAGCTTACTAGGGGATACAAGAGGGTAAATAGAGGGTCATAGTTGGAAAACTCAGTTTCTTAAGCAGAGTAGTTGTATTCTTGTTTTCAAAGAATACTCATCTGATTATGAGAACAGGGAAAAGGAATGATGGCTACTAATGGAATGGAAGAGTATAGCAGAATTTCTAAACTAATGAGGGGGAAAATAACTTGATCAGCCTCTCAAAAATAAGGAAATGGAACAAAAATAGCAATATAAAATGACTAAAACACAAAGTAAGGTGGAAGGAATAAAACGACTAAAATACCAGTCATTATATTAAGCATGAACAGATTAAATTATAAAATCAAAAGCCAGGTATGAAACTGGGTTAGAAAAGTAAACCCAGCTATATGCTGTGTTCATTGCTTTGTTGTTAGTATGTTTATAAGAATGTTTGAAATACAGAGATGCATTAAAATGATACTAGGAAATGTAAAATATGTCAATAGAGCAGTATTAATATTAAAGAAAGAGACTCTAGGACAAAGAGATACAAAGTGAAAATGCAAGTTTATCTTGAAGGTAAATTAAAAATGTAAACGCACCCAAAAAATCAGTTAAAACATAAAACAAAAAAAATAAAGATGTGAACAGAACAGAAAACTCATACACATGATTGATTACATTAGCACATTTGGTGCAGATGACCAAATACAAAAGGTAATACGAAAAGCATCTATTGATGTGTGGTAACTTCATCAGTCATTTCCAATGAAAACTAAGAAAAATAGGAATAGAAAGAAACTTAAAACCAATCTTCAAAATTTAGAATAGTTGCTGCTAGTGTTGTTTCAATACCAGCCAAGTTATCTAGTCATGCTATATTTAACATGTTCTTGAAGATTTTAGTAAATGTTGGTAGTAAAATAGCCTGCAAAGGCATTGAAAGAGAAGATTATCCCTAATACTGATAGATGTTATTTTTTACCTGGAAAACCCAAGAGTCTAGTTAAAAAAAAGACCGTTTGATAAGGTTGCTGGATATAAGGTAAATGCACCAAAATCAATAGCTCTTCTTTACACTAAACATCTAGAAATACAAATTTAATTTAGAAGAATGACAAAACTAAATTTAGTAGTAAAGTCAACAAGATAAACCTAAGACATGTGAGAAGAAAACTGCAATTTTTCTGACGTAAAATCAAATCCGAATAAGTAGATGGACATTTCTTGTCCTTAGATGGAAGGTTCAGTGGCTTGTAAATATCAAGTCATTCAAAATACACAGATTTAAAGACTTTTCATTTCAGATCCTATCCTGTTTTTTTTAATTGGATGGAATAATTATAAAGCTTATAGAGAAGAATAAGGGCTTGAGAATAGACAACTTATTGAGGAGGAAACTGGCTACTCAAGTTGAAATATTCTCTAAATCCAATACTATAAATTCATTATAATCAATATGGTATTAAGAATAGTTAAGTCAGTGGAACAAAGTGAAATCTAGAAATATATTTTAGAGAATTTAACATATGATAGTGATAGTTCATTACAAAAACAAGAGGATAGATTATTGAATGGTACAGTTGTAGTTGAAGGAAATGTGAATTCTCTTGTGTATTAGAATAAAATAAAGCACAAAGGGGATAAGACATAATATAAAAAATAAAAGCCTAGAAGTAGAGGAAACCTTCTTAACCAAGAAAAGAAATACAGAAACTGTAAAAGAACATTTGACTTCATGAAATCTCTTTTGATTAGCAGAGGATACCATAAACAACGTCAAAAGTCTCCCCCCTCTGCAAATATGGTATAGATGATAAAGTATAGCAATTCTGTGGAGAAACTTCTTCCTAAAAGACAAGGAAGACAACAGGATAATGGTTAAAGAAGTGAATAGACACTTCAGAGAAGACCAAATTAAAATGAACACATTTATGAAAAGATGCAAATTAAAGTGGCAAACATGTTGCTTTCTATCACTGCTTTGTCTTTGTCTCTCATGGATGTGGCAGGAAGGGTAGTCTTATATGTAAAACTTTTTAGAGTGATCTGTCAAAATCTATTAAAATTAAACGTACCTTTTAACTCAGCATTCCCACATATGGGAGTCTACCCGGTAGAGTAAAAGCACTGTTAAGTAAGGGTATACGCATAAGAATGGTTTTTGGTGTATTATTTATAATGTCATAAAGCTGAAAAGAATGTAAATGCTGTCAGAGGGGGAGTGGGAGTATGAATTGTGGTGCAGCCGTATATCGTGGACCGTTACGGAGCCCTTAAAAGATGGTTCAGAGCTAAACCAGATTACTTGGAGGAGGGGAGGTTTCCCTGGAGGTACAGTTGAATGAGAAATGAAGCCTACCAAAAACTGTACAATTTCCCATTTTTGTAAAACCAAAACAATAACCATGATTTAACATATCTCTGTGTGCAGTTCATGTAGTTGTGTGCGTATCTGTATCTGTAGTATGATGAGTGTAGGGAAAAATAGTCAAAGTTTTATCAGTTGCTCTCACTTAGGGGTGGGGTAGCATGCAGATGGTGTTCAGAGGTTGTTTATAAGACTCAGTATATAAAGAGAAGGCTGGTGAAGCAGTAGTGTGGAATTAGGCAGAGAAGAAAAATAAAAATGATTGTGATATTCATGTATTTATGTAAAATTATGTAATGTATGAAGAAATAGATTAAAATTATCATAGTCTCTCTTTTGGACTTCTGATGTCAAGATAAGTTGAGCCTACACACTTCCCTCCTAAAAATGTTGAAAGGACCAACAAATACATAAAAATTAAAAAACTTGGCAGTAGTGCTAGAAAACATGGAAGGATGCCACCAAGTAGCCTGAGACGTTGTGGAATTTGTAGCAGTTCTGCAGCAGACAGGATCAGATAAAGAGAAATGCTGACTGGCCCTTGAGTCAACACATGGAACAGATGGGACTGCCTAGCAAGTAACCAGTAAATGGATGGGTTTCACCCCAAAGGCTTTAGTCAGTCTGTAGTTTCAGAGTAGCAGTGTATTGGAGCATCATGGGAAGGGGATGAGGTAGTGCATAGGGTGACAGAATGAAGGCTTTGGACATGTATCAACAAATTCTGCACATGTGACTCCTGACTTTGCTTACTGAAGACTGTTGACAAAATAAATGGGAGATTTGCTGCAGTGGCTTTGCTTTCCTTTGACCCTCGAGTCTTGAAGACCTTGAAGGACTAGTTACTGGAGCCAGGGGAGGGGTAGGGGGAAGACTTGACCAAGGAGTCTATACTCGGTTGTATAATTGTAGATGAGTGTCACTTAGGTTGTCCAGCAAATGCTCACTTTGGGCAGAGTGTAGTCCTACCCCTTCACTTAAGGTTGGCCTTTTGACATGTTTTAGCCCACGGAGTATGTGTGGGTATAACGTGAGCAGAGGCTTGAAATGTGTTGTTAAGCTGGGGCTGGCCCCCTGAGAGCTGCTGACCTCCACCATGGGAAGACTGTATCTTCTGCTCCTTGAGCCTGGTCCCAGAATGAGACCAGTGGAACAGTCACCCTGGTCTACCTGCAGCCTGAGCAGAGCTGCTCCAGCTGAAGACCAGTGAGCGTAAGAATAAATGCTTATTGTGTGCACTGCGTCTATGGCTGGTTGTCACATAGCAGTAGCTGAATGAGACAACTCCAACAGGGGGAAATTATTGTTGTTTTACAGGCCTAGGAACTATCAATATATGCTCATCTAACTTCAGTAGGAAAAAAATTTTTGAACTTGTAAAAGTACCCAAGTGAAAAAAAGAATCATAATGAGGAACAGGAAAGAAGTGGAATGGAAGAAGTAGCAGTGAACCCTGAAACTAGTAAAACATGATTAAGTTTAAATAACCGTTCATAACAAGGTTGTGAATCTTAATGCAGTTAGGAAGAGTTTCAAAATACACGGGCCGTCCTATTGGGAAGAACATCGGGAATTTAATGTCAATAAAGTTGATGTTGACCTGGTGTTTTTATTAGGGAAAAACATCATATGTGGTGTTTAATTCTTTTTTTAAAATAAATTTATTTACTTTTTAATTTAATTTATTTAATTTAATTTAATTTATTGGCTGCTTTGGGTCTTCATTGCTGCGCGCGGGCTTTCTCTAGTTGCGGCAACTGGGGGCTACTCTTCATTGCAGTGTGTAGGCCTCTCATTGTGGTGGCCTCTCTCGTTCCAGAGCATGGGCTCTAGGTGTGCGGGCTTCAGTAGTTGTGGCTTGCAGGCTCTAGAGTGCAGGCTCAGTAGTTGTGGTGCACGGGCTTAGTTGCTCTGCAGCATGTGGGATCTTCCTGCACCAGGGCTTGAACCCGTGTCCCCTGCATTGGCAGGCAGATTCTTAACCACTGTGCCACCAGGGAAGCCCTATAGTGTTGAATTCTTGATGGTGATAAGCAAATGTGGGTTAAAATATGCTAAATTAAAGGAAACTACTTGTGAGAAAGACATACAGTATTTAAAAAAAGATATAGTATCTCTTTCTGGCACAGAGGGCAGGTTTGTTTCCTAACTGGGGTAATAGATTGCCTCCCTCCGGGACAAAGTTTGGTAAAAGTGGCATTCCGTAAACTCCACTATTCTTCAGCTGTAACTCAAACCTACTGTGTGTGCAGCATCCCGTTGAGCCACTTTGCGTCACCCTTTGGGGCTTGGGCCAAGGAGAACCCATGAAAACATGAAGCTAATGCTGCCGTCGGTGTTGTGCATAATAATATGCTTTATCTCTGATCCAGGAGTCTCATGTCTTGCTCCGGTATCTGTAAAGCAGTGGCAGGCTAATCTGTTAGCTTGCAGTTAAGTGAAATCTCACTCTTCACAGACATCATGCTGTACTGTTTGTTAAATTTTTTTCATATCACACCTGGATAAAAGGTACAGTATACCGAGACCAAGAACAATTGTGCTAAAGCTTTTATAATGCAAAACAACGCAGTAACTGAAATACATAAAAGTGAAACTTCTAGAAGTAGGTTATTTTGTATTTTAAGTCATAGTTGAGAGACTTTAACCAGTTCTTTCAAAATTTAACAACTAGTCAAATCTCCCAAAATTTATATTTGCCTATTGCCCTCAAAAAGCTTGAGTGAGTATATATATTGAATATTTATGGATACATCTGCACCGTATTTAAAAAGTAATGTAGGGCTTCCCTGGTGGCGCAGTGGTTGAGAGTCCGCTTGCCGATGCAGGGGACATGGGTTTGTGCCCCGGTCCGGGAGGATCCCGCATGCCGCCGAGCGGCTGGGCCCGTGAGCCATGGCCGCTGAGCCTGCGTGGCCGGGGCCTGTGCTAAAGGGGAGGAGAAAAAAAAAGAGGGAGCCCCCAACCCACAAAAAAAAAAAAAAAAAAAGTAATGTAAATTAAGTGCCCGTGAAACAGTTTAAAACATTAAATATAGTTGGTTTCAAAGAAAATTTCAATAAAAGAGTAGAAACAATTCAGTCCTTTTTTGCTTGCCTAAATCCATTTAAATTGGGAAGTTGAGACAAATAAAAATTCTAACAGAAATTAAACATTCTTCTGAATCACTTGGGGATCAAAGAGGATATCAAACATGAAGTTAGACTGTGGGAATGATAAGAGACATGCTCTGTAGCAAAGGTTATGGTAAGTGGATAAACTATAGTTGGTAGAAAATCTCTACAATGAGTTATCACCTCACACCGGTCAGAATGGCCATTATAAAAAAATCTAGAAACAGTAAATGCTGGAAAGAGTGTGGTGCAAAGGGAACCCTCCTGCACTGTTAGTGGGAATGTTAACTGATACAACCACTATGGAGAACAGTATGGAGGTTCCTGAAAAAAACTAAAAATGGAATTACCATATGACTCAGTAATCCCACTACTGGGCATATACCCTGAGAAAACTGTAATTCAAAAGGAGACATGTACCACAGTGTTCATTGCAGCACTATTTACAATAGCCAGGACATGGAAGCAACCTAAATGTCCATTGACAGATGAATGGATATAACCTACGCTTTTATTAAACAAAATGACCTGAAAATAAATGAATTCAGGTCTAGAAACCAGGGAGTCTACACTAACTGTTCCTTGGAAATCGTTCTGGTTCTTATTGCTAAATATAAGCCTGTGCTAACACATTGTTCCATTTTTGGAAAAGAAGAAAATATAGCTCTTTCACTTTGAAGGAAATAAATTGGCTTGAGATGACTTTTTTGTCAGTAAGTATGTTTCCAATGTGTATTTTTTTTCCAAAAAAATTTTAGCAGATTAATTTCTTATGTTCAAAAAACAACTTTCAGTAACTCAAACCTACTGTTAGGGATGAATGCTTATGTCGATATGCAGTGGTTGAAGTTAAATGAAATTGAAGTTATTTTTTTTCTCCTTTAAAATCTTAAAATGCTAACAAGACTTTAATTTAGTATCTGTGAACTACATTGATTTTTTCTGGCTGTTTCTGCCTTTTTACAGCCTATTACTAATAAAAAATAGACCTATAATATGCAAAGTTTACGCAAGACAGAAAACTAAGCAGACATAAGTTTATAATCTATATAGCATGCAGAGCAAACAGGGTTTCAGAAAATGTGAACGCTAAACAGAGCAAAACTGGTGAGATCTAGCTGTCTTCATTGCTTTAAAATGTAAAAAGTAATTTAAGGAAAGCTTCGTAAGAAAAGTGGGATGAGAATTTGAAGTGCAGTTATAGAAAAATAGTTTGGTTTGCTACAAGTAGAAAAGAACGTTAAATGTTTTGTATGCCCGTCTTCTGCTGACATTAAAGCAATGCCAGTAAAAGTAATACTTGTTCACTGTATTGCATTTAGCATGTGTCTAAACATATAAAAATGTTTTCCTAGCAGAAGCCTTTCCCAAACTTTTTTTTTTTTTTTTGTGGTACGCGGGCCTCTCACCGTTGTGGCCTCCCTCGTTGCGGAGCACAGGCTCGGGACGCGCAGGCTCAGCGGCCATGGCTCACGGGCCCAGCCACTCCGCGTCATGTGGGATCTTCCCGGACTGGTGCACGAACCCATGTCCCCTGCATCGGCAGGCGGACTCTCAACCACTGTGCCACCAGGGAAGCCCCTGAACATCACAATTTTGAAGTTGTTAATCTAATCAATAAAATCTTATTGTTTAGTGTGCTTTTCATACTAGAGCAGTTGAACACTTAGAAGTTTTCATTCATATGAATTGTTCATGTCTTTTGTTTTATTCAGTGCTAATTCTAAAAGTTAACTTTTGCTCGTTTCATATGGTGCAGTTTTCTTCCAGTTTGTTTGCTTTTTAGTTTTCCTTGGGATCTGTTTTGACATACAAAATTTTGTACATTTAAAAGCATTGATTCTTATTTACTTTGCTTGGAAAGTTCTTCCCTATCAAGAGCCTTGATTTTTATGTTTACTTTCTTATACCTTTTATGGTGGAGCTATCTTGTCTAGAGAGTCCAGTGTAGTTACTGGATTTCTATTAACTATGCATGCGGATTTGTGAAGAACTGACATCCAGCTTCCCATCCAGAAACATATGGTATGTTTCTCCAATTATTTAAGCTTTCCTTTAAATCTCTTAGTAAAAACTTGGGTTCTCTATATAGATCTTTGAACCTTGCATTTTTTTTTTCCTGTTTTAGTTTGATTAAATTTTTCAGTGGAATTTTCTATTATATTAAAAAATTATTTTTGCTATTCAGGAAGCTCTTTTTTTTTGGCAAGTTTCACTTCTATCCATTGGATTTCCTGAACTCTCTTATTTTTTAATTTAGCTATTCAGTTAATTCAGGTTTTCTAGATGGAAAGTAATATCAAACTATATTCTTATGTTATGAGTGATGTTTTTTTGTTACGACTTTTAATGGGTAGTGTCAATTTTTCACAAAAGGAATACACTTTGGTTTGAGAGAAAGGTTGTAATGTGACTCCTAAGATTTGTTTAATTAAAAAAATCAAAAATCCGTATTGAATTTGACAGTACCTTCTCAGCGTGTGTTAAGATCACTTTATGGTTTCCAAAAGTTTGACCTATTGAAGTGACATATTAATAAAATTTATATCTTAAACCATTCTTGAAGAAGTATGACCTAATATTCATGGATAAGTATTTTACTGTATCTTTGAAATTGATTCACTTTTATTTTCCAAAATATAGAGTACAGTCATATTTTTCTGGCATTTTCATGGCCTACTCATGTTCCACATTCTGCTTGTTTTTCTGTTCTCATCTTTCCGAGTGGTTTCATAGTGTCACTCTAACTTAAGTCTGAACTCCTGTTTCTTTCAATCCTCCATATCAAGTGGATCAGCTCAGTACCAGTTCTACCCCTAAATAAGTAGAATTCCCCCCACCCTCCGCCCGACCCCTCCTCCCAGAGCTCTGTTAGTCCTCAGTGTTCTTCACCTGGTTTATTGGAATGGCCTCCTGACTGGTCTTCCTATCTGCCTCTCTTCCGTGTTTTCCTTGCTGTCAGACTGCATTTTTCCCCTGAAACACACATCTGAGCGCGTCAGCTCAATTTTTAAAGCCAGCTGGTCGTGTCCCACTGCCTTCACCGTGAAGCTAGAACTCTTTAGCTGGGCCATTTCTAACTCTGACGACCTTCAGGTTCCCACGGTTGCCCTTTTCCCAGCCTCACTGCATCACTTAACTCTACAGAAGCCTGATATGAGGTTCTCACAGCCTAGAATGACCTACTACCTTGCTTGCCTGGTGACTCCTGCAGCTCCCCGCCTAGACCTGGAATCCTCTTCATCTTGGAAATGTTTTACGATACCTCAGCTATTCACAGTACATTTACACGTCCTTCCTCTCTTCTCCTGTTGTATCCTTCGCATTTGTATTCTACTTAACGCACAATATTTTAATTTTCTTACCTCTTTCTCTACTGGGAGCTTCTTGAGAGCAAGAGTTGATGCGCCTTATTCCTCTTATTTGTTATGCCTGCTAAGTAATAGAGGCTCAGATATTTACTGCGTGAGTGGGTGGATGGATGCAGTCTCCCCATAGCCTAGACTGTAGCAGGCCCTGGTCTTTTCTTCCTCCCTGCTACCAGAGTGTCCTTTCTAAAAGATAAGTCTACTTCTTTTACAACAGCAAAGTAAATTCTTTCATGAAAGGATTTAACAACACCCACATGCTAAAGTACTTGAGGCAGTGTTTCGCCAGACTTTAACCATCCAAGGCTGTGGTTCTCAACTCCTGGTGCAGGTACGGATCTCCTGGGGAGCTTTGAAGAATCAATCTGATGTGTGGGCTGTGCCCCAGACCAATTACGTTAATTCCTGGGGTTGGGTCTCAGCACAGATAATTTTCAAAAACTCCCTAATTCTAGTGTGCAGAAAGAATATTTGCCTTGCCCACAACTTCAGAATTTCCAGCCTCTGCCACATTCAGTCCATAGCATTGGGACCAGTGGCCCTGTGGGTTAGATACTGTGTGTGTGAGGATTCGCCTCTGAGGGGGGTTGCTTTGTCACTTGCCAAAATGATTGGCCTGATTCTCTTCCTTTAGGGTGAGCTTTTAAAAAAAAAAAAAAATTAGGGGGCCCTCTTAGGTTCTCATATTTTAAGTAAACCTTTTTCTATAACAGTATTTTCTTTTCCCACGTAAGTTATTAAATTCATTGCATGATCTGCATGATGTAAGGTAAGTTAGAGATGGGACAGGAAAGAAGGAAAAGAAATGAGCATATCTTTGTGTGGCTGGCACTGTATGAACGGACTTGTTACCCATGGCATTCTCAGTAAGTGAGGCAAGGCCCTCTGTGGGTTCAGTTATGTAGACAATCCTGAGTTCCACTTCTTGGCTCATCAATTCTATGCTCCAGTTTTCTGATTTCTAAAACAGATACTAGTTTCCACTTCCTGGGTAGTCTTGTGGATTAAGAGAGTTAATTATGTAAGTGCTTAGAATACCTGACATATAGACGTGCTGAATAAATGTTAGCTCTAACAGTAATTAGGACAGTTATAATAATTTCACCCGCAAAACAGCCATTTGAGATTTCTGTTGCCATCCCTATTTTAGAAGAGGAATAAACAGCCTCTGATGTTAGTTAAATCACTTGTTCCAGGTTACCCAGTTAACAGTTGTAAGATTCAGATCCACATCTGTCTCACTCTGAAGCCCACACCTTTTATGGACAGCCCATACTGTCCCTGAAAAAAGATGAGGGTATTGAAACCGTTAGTATTTTGAAGTCTTTAATTAGGAAGGTTTTAGTTTTATTTTATCTAAGAGACCACTGAGGATACTGACTTCTGGCAGAGGGATTGATAGCATTTCAAGAAAAATTGGCTCCATGTGTAAAATAAGTTAGATGAGGAAGGGGCTTTTGTAGGGCAGAGAATTGGCAATGGTGAGGTATGATGGATTTTGAATGAACAAAGTGATGGAGTCAAGGAATCACAGACGCTGTGGCCTGGAGATGTCAAGGAATCCTCAGAATTTTGCCCTTGCAAGCTGTGGATCCAAGGGCTGCTTTCCCAAGGCATGGAGAGGTCTGCCGCGTTATGAATTTGGAGGCAACAGAAATGCTGCCAAAGCCCTGTCAAAGGGAGAGGATGAGATTTGGACTCTATAGCTATGAATTTTAAAACCACGTGTTGGCAGAAGAATAGAGCTAAGTGCCGTCTATCCAGTAATCATAAAACAAAGCTGAATTGTCTGGAGGGCAGTGCTAATCAAAAAGCAGAAAGTCATATTAATGTCTCAGTCAGTTACTGAGGTCTCCAGCTCTTGTGGTATGTATCTCATTAAATGTAGACTCACTTTGACAGCACAGTTTGAATGGCAGCCTTGCTGTGATCTGAAAAAATATATACTTATGGCAGCTGTGACTTTTTTTTGATACTGGCACTTAGCAGCATATGCTGTCTTTCAGGTTATCTACATTTTTCCATCATAAGCTCTATGTTTTGCAACTTGGTTGTTATTCCTCATTTGGGTTTTCTTTTTAGAATAAAATATATCTTCTGTGCTCTTGTGACTTTATATGCACGAGATCTTTGGGCTATTCAGTACTGAAATACAAGACATAAAAGGGAAAATATTTGCTTATAAGTAAAAACATATGGCTTCCAAAGGAACTGTTATTACTTATATAACTATCCACAATATGATTTTCTTCACATCTAAGCAGAAACTTTAAAAATAGCGTACATTTTCTTTCTGCAAAACGGAAAACATTATTTTGTCCTTTTTAGGCGTTTTGTTTTCAGCTCAAGCAGTTGCAATTCTTTATGACTGATACAGTTTTAAAGATCACTAGTGAATGTCCAGTGGGTTAGCTAATGTGACACTTCTGAAACCTTTCAGGTTCCTCTTTTATTTGACCTTAGGATTAAGTAACCATCTGTTGAGCTCCTATATTTGCTTTTAAATAATTATGGGAACAAAGTAGGAATTGAAAGAAAAAATTCCTGTTTTCCTGACAGTATGGTCTGTCTTAGATTTATAATGACTTTGTTGTATGTTTCAGATTCGGGCAACTAAATGGCTCATGTTACCTTCACCCTCGCTGCTCAAGCACACCAGAGCCATAAAGAGCAAATGAAGTTCATAACCCTGGATTTGGGCTTGCCAATATAAACTGTTTTCTATGACTAATATGTCAGATGCTTGTCTCACTCAGCCAAGTTGGCAGTTACAGACACTCGAAGGTGCCTGCTTTAAGCCCTTCTTTATTAAGGGACAAGTCTGGCTTTAATTATCACATTTCCCTTTGCTAATTTGTGATTGACAGCTGGCTGCAGACTATAATAAAAGCTGTATATAAGGCCAGAAACTCATTTTAGCTATCTCTTCCACCCAGTCTTTACCTGTTTTCTAGATTTGTGAATAAAAAGGAATGCGCGCTTATTGTCTCTGCAGCGAAATAACAAAATGAGAGGCAACAGGTCAGTTACAGTACAGCTATCAGGATTCCAGAAGCTTAACTTTGCAGTATAGATTATCTGAGTTCCATTATGAAATACTTCCTTCCCTCTTTTTAACTATAGTCTCATGAATGGACTGAAAACCTGGGGGTTCTTCCAATCAGTGATAGCTTCCGCTGTCATATTGTCCTAAAGGTACTTGGAGTTAGATTGTTTGGAACGTCAGTAAGTGACTAATTTACAGCTACTAGAATTGTTGACACACCACACTGTCTAGGGGTAAGGCAGAAGGAATAAGAAAAAGGCACAGTGGGTGTGCCCGCTGTGTAGCATTTAAGCCTTTGTTGGTCTAACTGCATGCCTTTGAATGTGTCTCTCAACTATTGACTTTTCCTTTTAGAAATAACCATACAGTAATCCCTCTCCAACTGGGAAGCTAAACTTTCTTGAAAAGCACCATGGGTGGCACAGCCATGGGCTCTGAGGAAATAGAGAGTTAGGGTAACATGACATTTAAAAACATAGACTTCGGAATCAAACAGACCTGAGCTTGGAATCCCGGCTCTGTCATCTGTCTGCATGGGCAGTTGCCTTAACTTCTGAGTCCACATTTTCTTGTCTGTAAAATGGGGGTTATAACATCTTCCTCACAAGAGTCATGAAGATTAGATTAGAAGAATGTTTAGCGTGGAGACCTAGGAAACATTCAATCCAGGAAGATGTCTTAACTTTCTAGGAAAAAAGTTAAAAAAAACATTAAATGCATATTTAAACTCACTAAATAAAATTTCTAAAAGTGTCTGCTTGGAAACAGTCTATGTTTGATAAGCACTGAAAACCTGCTTTGGTAGGCAGCCTTTTCCTGAATCTTTCCTTACATTGCCTAGGGAATAATGATTTTTTATTAAGCAGTTAACAAGTGCTATACATTTATTTGGCTTTTTTACTTTACATGTATTAGTTTACTTCATTCTTATGTCAGTCCTGTGAAGTAGGTGCTATTATTATCTCCACTTTCCAGATACGAAAGGGAGCTGTAGAGCATATGAGAATGAGTTACTTTCCCGGTAGCTAGCAAATGGTGGAGCTGGGATTTAGCTTCAGCTCCATCAATAGGGCCTGAGTTGTTACCTGTCACTCCTTATCCTGTAAGCTAGGATATCATCTGCTGACTCACCTTCTGCCACATTTCTGTGTCCTGAAAAGCTATTTTAAAAGCTTTTAAATTGCCCTTACTTGCTTGAGATTTATTGTCTCTTGCACTGGCACATACCCTTGCTAACACTTTTTCTTGGGTGTTAGCAAGATAGCGTTTCAAAATTATCCTGGTGTTAAGGGACATGTTCTTCTTAGCTGAATCTGTCTGTATATTGAAAGGGAAAGGAAGGAATAGTTTGCCTTGTTTCTCTACCCTGTGGTCCAACGAGCATGGTCTTCGGGACATGTAACGGTAATTGTTGGCTTTGTTTGAGGAGAGTGAACCAAATGGTGTATTGGTAAAATGATCAGTTACAAGAATATTCTTAAATCAGTGTAAGATATTTCTAAATTATAGCTGGCTAACAAGCACCCCTTTTGTATTCACATGACGGTGGTTCAAATATTTTTTAAAAATCTTCATATTGTTTATCTTTCACGAGAGAAATAGGTGCCCAGAAAAAAACACCTGGGATTAGCTGCACAGTCATCCAGCTCTGTGGTTACCCTTGGAGACATCATCTGCCTGGAGTAGGTCTTTCTCGGCGGTAAGACATAATAAGGGTTACCCTGTACGTTTGTTTGGCTGAGCAAGCGGGTTTGCATTTCAGCTAGCAGAGCACATTCTGTGCTGTTGATCGACAGCTGCTCCTTCAACTATGAGAGTTTTTGTTATTTGATACCTTTCTTTACAGAGAGGACACGTTGTATCCCAAACAAAGAGTAGTTGCCCTTAGTTTTAGGAATATTACAGACAGCTTTATTTTTGAATAGACATTGAAGTGGGTGCTGTAGGAAGATAGTCTGGTCACTAGCGATCCATGACTTCCTAACGGCTGCCGCCCTCTCCCAGTGAGTAATTGGTCAGTCACTCGTCTGCGCTTATCAGATATTTAGGTTGTTACATCTTCTGTGCACTATTTTTAGCTGCCAGGGTTTGTTTATTTTTTACACAGGTCAGAAGTAAGCAGTGTAAGATGACCAGAATTCTTTGGCCATATTAATTGGTTGTCTTCCATAAGGAGGAAGAATTGTATAGACTATTAGGCTTGAACTTAAAAATCCTTGATTTAGAGATACTGAGGTTACTTGATATCATTCAGATTTGAGCCCTGACTTCACGCTGGAGTGGAATCCAACCGTGAGCCTTCTAAATCCTGATCTGGCCAGCGCACTGTTTGGCGCGTATGAACTCTGTTACATGCCAGAACATGTAGCCTTCAATTGGTGTGATCCATCAGTGTCAGATGAACCCCTCCATTTGGATTAAATTCATGAGAGAAAGAGTCAGGGAGTGACTCTGTAAGTCTCAGAAAGCCAGCACACTTGGCCAACCATCTGCCCCAAGCTGAGCGGTGGTAGGAGGTGCAGAAGCAGTGAAGCCAGGTAGTAAGGATGCCTAGGCTGCAAGTGTTGCTTTTAGTTTAATAGACTCCAGACTGTGTAGATGGGGGAAATAAGGCTTAGAGGGGTGAAATTATTCCATGCAAGCTATTTAACCAGTGAGCGGCATGCCTACCTTGAATGCATCAGGTACATTGCCTTTTCTGGGCCTTGGTGTTAGCCGGTTTCCTCTACCTGGAATAGTCTTCCCATTGATTTGAGTGACTTACTCTCTCACTTAGCTCTCTAGCTTAATCCTGAAAGAGTTCTTCCTTCTGTCACCATTCTAAAATAGTACTCTTTCCTATCCCTCTGTATCCTTTGACCCTGCTTTATAACACTCAGCACCATCTTCCATTGTGTTTTGTACAAATATTATACATATATACAGCCATCCCCCTGAATCCAAGGATATGGAGGGCTGACTGAACAATATACCATTTTATATAAGGAACTTGAGCATCTGCAGATTTTGGTATCTGTGGGCTTCCTGGAACCAGTCCTCCGCAGGTACCAAGGAACCACTGTTTTTGTGTCATTCCTGTCTCTCCATTTAGAATGTAAGCTCCACAATGGCAGACGATTTGTGCTTTTTACAGTTTTACTCGCAATGCCTAGAAAACGCCTGACCCATAGTAGGTGCTAAGTAAATATTACTTAAATTAATGAACAAACGTATTTGTTAATCAGACATTTATGTGATTACCAAGTATTATGCTGGTTGCCGAGGATACGATTATAAGTAGGATACAGTTACTCTGATCAAGATCTTATTTTCTAGTGGAAGAGAGTCAAAACCAGGAAACTTAGTGTGTTCTATTCTGTGATAGGGATGTGAACAGGGTTCTGTGGGAACACCTAGGATAGGGTCTCCTGCCTTAGGGATCAGAGAAGGTATCCTGGAGAGGTGTGATAACTTACTGAGTCTTAGAAGCAGCTGAGGAGAAGCAGCTTGAATGAAGCAGAAGCGTGGGAAGGGTAATAGGGGAGGCAAACCAGGCAGAGGGAAGTCTGAATGGAACTGTCAGGAGAAGGAGAGCTCAGAATATTTTAGAGGTTATGTGCCTGAAGGAGTGGATCTTAAAAGTTTTTCGGCCGAGTTGAATATATAAATTTTTAGATACACTGATGAAATAAATATATACTCATAATACTTACTTGGCTACACTAAATCCCATATCATATAAAACAATACATGGAAAATCCTGCTTTTCCTGCTTTAATAATTATCATTTATGCCTTTAATGTGTATTTTCCACGTCAGGATTGTCATACATAGAACCCCTTTGGTGTTTTCTAACAAAGTTCTCCAGAGCTTGTCATATTTACCTTACTAGGGCCATTTGTGTATTCATTGAGTAATAAGCATTATAGAGCAACTCCTTTATACCAGGCACAGTGAATAAAAATGGACAAAACCCCTTGTTCTCAAGGATGGAGTTTACATTTTGGATCTTGGCGATACAGTGCTTTTTGAATATGGCTGTGGTGTTACAGTGTTATCTCCATCTACTTGCATACCATTAAGAACGATTTTTGTTCTTTCCTCTTCTGACAATTACTCGTGCCCATATTTCTAAATAATGCCCATATACTGGTGTGTTGATCAGTTTTAGCCATTATCTGCTGATTTCCTATTATCATGGTTTAGGATTTAGTGTTGTTATCCCACAGTTTCCTTTGCTTCCCTTCCGTCCCTTCATTATGCCCATAGAGTTGTGTTAAATTTTTTCTCAAATCACTATATTATTATGTATATGCAAATACTATTCAGCTGGGAATTGTGTGGTATGATCATATTTCCTTTGCTTTCTCCTGAAGCTAACGGCGACTTGCTTGCTTAGTTTTCACTGTACCAGTTGCAGATTTTCCCCCATGATCCAAAAGCCTCTCAACACAGCCCTCTTACAAGGTTGGTCTATGTTCAGGAAGACATCTTTTAATTCAGTTTTTGTGGTTTCATCTCTCTGGAGACCTCCATGTAACTAGCTGGACTGGTTGCTCTATAGGCAGCCTCCTAGGTCTTCCTTCCTAAAACCTTTCCTTTGCTGCTATTCTGGATACTCACTTTGCCTCTTCTCTGAGTTATTTTTCCTGTTACCTAGATTTCCTACCTTTTTCTTTGTCTTTCCTTTGTTAAGGAGGGACCCATTCTCTCATGGCTTCATCAGATTGAAAAGAAGGTATGACAGCAAAGTGCACTGTGGTGACAACCCTTAACAAATCTGACTTTTAACTCTCTCAGTGCTTCAGTCTGGGCAGGGTAGCCCTCTGGGGCTGGGGCATATCTTTCATCCTAAGATTTCCGCATCTTCTTAGTTGAAGCTTCTGTTTCCACGACCTTGTCCTTCTCTTTCTTGGGAGAGTATCTCATTTTGTTGAAGCACATCCTCCAAAAGCTTCCCCAGAGATGGTGGTGCATGGGAGGAATATTTTTTAAATTCTTGAATATTGAAAAATGTCCTTTTTACTCACCCATTCAATTGATAGGATGACTGGGTAAAGAATTTTAAGTACAAATCAGTGTCCCCCCCGAATTTTTGAAGCCATTGCTCAGTTGTCTTAGTTGCCAGTGAAGAGTCTGAAGCCATTCTAATTCTTCATCTGTTTATTACAATGATGAGCTGGATTCGTGTTTATTTTACCCTTTGTGCTGGGAGCTCAGCCTTAATCTGGAAATTCACAAGTTTGCTTTCTGGGAGATTTTCTTGAATTAAAAATGATCTGTTAATGATTTGCTTTTCAATTTGCTCTATTCTTTTTTTTTGGATTTCCAATTAGCCTGATTGCCTAGCTCATCCTCCAGTTTGTTTTCACTTTGGTATTCTGTATTGCTTTTTTTCTCTCTGCTTTCTGGAGGATTCTTGAACTTTATCTTCCAACCTGTCTATGGAGTACTTCATTTCTGCTACCATATTTTTCAAGAGCATTTTTTGTTTGTTGAATATTTTTCATAGCTTTATGCTCTTTCATGTTGTATCTTTTATCTTTTAGACAGTATTAGGGATAGATTCGTTACGGTCTTTCTGCATAGTTTGTTTCTTCCAAATTGCCTTTTTCTATTTGTTTTTATTTTCTTTTATATTAGAGGCTTTTCTCACCTCTCTGGCAATCCTTGGTTGAGTATATGTAATTATATATTATCCAAATATATATATGCATTTACAAATATTCACAACTGAGAATTGTTGTGCAATAATTATATTTCCTTTTTCCCAAAACTAATGATGACTTGTTTGCTTAAGTATACAGTACTTAATAATACATGGATGTATACTGTTGATTAGTTAATTATACAGTTTCATAATTATACAGCATATATATATACCTGTAAATACCTACATATACAGTATGCATATACATACCGATTCTATTATATTCTCTGTATGAATTTATTCACTGTACATATGTACCTATATTCATATATTTGCCAAATGTATACATATATACGCACAAAAATTAAACTTGTGACTGAAATTCTGAATTAGTTGGATAAAGATTCATATGAGCTATCTTCTGTTTTATATGCTCTCTTAAGGAATTAATCTTATTTAGATTTTGATTTTTCATTTGCTACTAGCTTTAAACGTTTGCCATATAATTTGAATAGAATTAGACAAAGTAATACTAAAATCAAATCACAGAGATAAGTAGCTTTCTTCAGAAATGGTGATAGTCGGATTAATAGCAAAGGTCTAGGCAAGAAGGAATTTTGCATTCCTTCAGTCTCATTTCTGAATAATCAGTTAATCCATTAAAATCATTGAAGTCCGTCTGTGTAGTCTAATGAAATTTCTTCTACAGATTTCAGATGTTTCAAAAGCCTTTTTGCAATGAAACCCCAAATTTCTGAGAATTCAGAAGCAATACCCCTATCATTTTCCTTTAATTTACACTGTGATTTGCTTAATGAAATGTACCAAGGTAATAATTCTTTTCTATTTGTACTTTTGAAAAATTAGAAATGTAATTTCATTAAAATGGTATTTCATTTTCTTTTCTAACTTTTGCATTTCAGTCCATCCTTTGTCTTGTGTTTTAATTCTGCTTTTTGTCCACTGACATCTGCTTTATCACTTGGAGTGTATGCCTTTTCAATAAAATAACTTACTCAATAAGAACCCCTGTAATGCCAATGTTGTTGTGTTTAATGTTGTCCCAGAGGACTCTTAGGCTGTCTTCATTTCTTTCCATTTTTTTTCTTTATTCTGTTCCACAGCAGTAATTTCCACCATTCTGTCTTCCAGTCACTTATCCGTTTTGCCTTAGTTATTCTGCTATTGATTCCTTCTAGTGTAGTTTTCATTTCAGTTATTGTATTGTTCATCTCTGGTTGTTCTTTAATTCTTCTAGGTCTTTGTTAAGCATTTCTTGCATCTTCTTGATCTTTGCCTCCATTCTTTTTCCGAGGTCCTGGATCATCTTCACTATCATTATTCTGAATTCTTTTTCTGGAAGGTTGCCTATCTCCAGTTCATTTAGTTGTTTTTCTGGGGTTTTATCTTGTTCCTTCATCTGGTACATAGCCCTCTGCCTTTTCATTTTGTCTGTCTTTCTGTGAGTGTGGTTTACATTCCCCAGGCTGCAGGATTGTAGTTCTTTTTGCTTCTGCTGTCTGCCCTCTGGTGGATGAGGCTATCTAAGTGACTTAAGCAAGCTTCCTGATGGGAGGGACTGGTGGTGAATAGAGCTGGGTGTTGCTCTGGTGGGCAGAGCTCAGTAAAACTTTAATCCAGTTGTCTGCTGATGGGTGGGCCCGAGTTCCCTCCCTGTTGGTTGTTTGGCCTGAGGTGACCCAGCACTGAAGGGTACAGGCTCTTTGGCGGGGCTAATGGTGGACTCCAGGAAGGGTCATGACAAGGAGTACTTCCCAGAACTTCTGCTGCCCGTGTCCTTGTCCCTGTGGTGAGCCACAGCCACCCGCCGCCTCTGCAGGAGACCCTCCAGCACTAGCAGGTAGGTCTGGTTCAGCCTCCTCTGGGGTCACTGCTCCTTCCCCTGGGTCCCGATGCGCACACTACTTTGTGTGTGCCCTCCAAGAGTGGAGTTTGTGTTTCCCCCAGTCCTGTCGAAGTCCTGCAATCAAATCCCACTAGGCTTCAAATTCTGATTCTCTGGGAATTCCTCCTCCTGTTGCCGGACCCCCAGGTTGGGAAGCCTGTCGTGGGGCTCAGAACCTTCACTCCAGTGGGTGGACTTCTGTAGTGTTACTGTTCTCCAGTTTGTGAGTCACCCACCCAGCGGTTATGGGATTTGATTTTATTGTGGCTGCTCCCCTCCTACCCTCTCACTGTGGCTTCTATTTTGTCTTTGGATGTGGGGTATCTTTTTTGTGAATGCCAGTGTCTTCCTGTCGATGATTGTTCGGCAGTTAGTTGTGATTCTGGTGCTCTCGCAGGAGGGAGTGAGCGCACGTCCTTCTACTCCGCCATCTTGAACCAATCTCTCCATAAGCCTTTTCTTAACTTTTAAAATGTATTTCTGTTCTGTGTAAACAGTATCATGTGGGTAATGGCTACTGTGAGTTTTTTTTACTTCAGTTAATTATAATTTCTTTTTCTCCTAATCTGCAAGTATTTAATAGTTGCTACTTGTTTTTAAAAATTCAACTAGAGATTGAATCCAAAGAAGAGTGTTATTATAAGAGGATTGTTCAGTACTTTCAAATTTCAGCCAGTTTTTGGTGACAGGTATGTCAAGAATGTCTAGAATTATAACAGAAATTACTACAAAGCATCTAGACCAGGAATTGGAATTCTGAGTTTGGACAGGTGGGCCACAACCAGGGGCATTACCATCCCCTTCTTGTGTTGCCACGTAGAGGTCAGCGATGCCAGATGGTAGTCCAGAGAGCACTTCGAAAAATAATTGTTTAACTTATGTTAACAGAAGCTGAACAGCAGTGTTTGAAAGCATTGCCCCTTGGCCATGTTTCAGAGCTTTCCCACCAGTGTGCTGGAATACACTGAAAAGGGACATTTATAATACATACATATGTATAAATATATGGAGAGAAGGAGAAAGGGGGAGGGGGGAGGGCTGCTTTGCAGCACAATTCCAGGAAGTACCGTTCACATTTATTCCATACAAAGGATGCTCCCCGGAGGTTTGGAATATGGCAATACTGTCTGTACTGCACTGTGAGGCACAAGGTAGAGGGGATTGGGACATGTGAATGGGGTTTGAGGAAAGAATTCATGACTTGATAATATATGATTATGACATGGGAAAATATCCATGTGTTTGGAAATTCAATTACATATTAAAGGTATAAGTATTTTAAAACCTAATCTTTTGTTAACAAATGTGCATATTTCTTTTGTAACATGAATGAACTTTCTCATATCAAGATTTCAAAATGACTCTATAAGCATACATAGGTGCTGTTTTACAATGTTAGGATACAAATGATAACAGCAGCTGTACAGGGCTTAGTGACTTGTTTTAATCTCCCTTTCTGACTTTGAATTTTTATTTTGAATCCATTAGCTTTGTCAGTATGTGTCAATATATATTTATGGACTCCTTGTAACTTTCAGTTTGTTCATTCTGGTGCTGTCGTGTCAATTAAGTTAGCCGTCTTTTGAAGCCAGTAATAATCCAACAGCAAATCTGCAAGGTGGAAATAAAGCATTAACAATTTTCTTAAAAAATCCTTTAGCTTATAAACTCTTTATTAAACCTTTTTGTGCCATCAGTATGCTGTGGTAGGAAACAATAAATGATGCTCTGATCCTGTTTCTTCACATAAAAGCTGAAAACAGATGGACAGTAGCAGCTTGGATTATATTGTACTCACTATTTTGTTAACATAACTTAGTGTGGAATTCAGGCAAACTTCTATAGGAAGCCTTCTTTGGAAGAAAACGATGTGTTAATTGCAGTGTTTTCAGAATAAACTCTTGGTGTCAAAGCCTTTACATATTCCTGTCAGTGCAGAACATAAACATAGGCCCTGTTTGTATAATGTCTTACTGGTTTCCTGGTTTTCTTCTACCACACAGACTATTTTATCCCCAGTAGTTTGGATATTTCCCGACAAAACAAGTAGTGTTATTCCAAGCATTACTTTCCAGTGATTTAGTTTTTTTTTTAATAAAATATTTTTAACAGCTGGGGATTCGTTAATATGTAATGGAAATTCTTTTGATTTAATAGTTTGAATTAGTGTTGTCTCTGTCATCTGACATCTTTGTACTAAAAGTTTTGACAACTGACGCCTTTCCAGTATCCTTTGCTTCGTTGGTCCCATGTGCAATACAGGGTCCATAATATCACGTAAGCTGATAAAGTGACTTTGCAATGTATGTGAGAGGTTTTGGTTTTAGCTCTTAGTTGCATGACCTTGAGTTCTTGACTCCAGTATGATACTCTTGTAACCTAACTCGTGAAACAATTGTCAAGCTATTTAAATTTGTAGTTTTTTAATATTTAAGATGGATGTATTCTAGGAAGGTATCAGCCTGGTTTGCTTGGTACTTTTGCTTAACTTGATAATGTTTACACGAAATGAGACATTTTGTTTGCAGAAAATTGTTGGAATACAGAAATCTAGATTTTGTATCGTCCTCATCATATTGCCTAATTAGTGGCAAAACTTTATTTGTGACTGTCATCGGAGGACATTCTGGATTAAAAAGAAAAGTTGTGCGTTTTAGTGGAAAGAGAGCTGTAAAAATTAAATCAGTTTAGATAAAAACTTCTGAAGGAGACTGAGCTGTTAGGAGTTTAGAAACTTGATTTAAAAAATTAAACCTGTTTTCTTAAGAATGTGTAAATAGAGACTTCAAAAAATTAAAAATAGCATTAGGAAATACTGAGATATGAATTTGATCTAATTCAATAGTTAAAATTTAGAAATTCACATGATATAGATATTACAATCATGAGATTAAAAAATTGAAATATATATTTCAAAATTCTAAAGACCCTTTAATTCTTTTAATTAAATTGCATTAATTATTTTAGAGGCAAACATTTTTCCAAGTTATCAAATTCCTTGGAGTCACTTTGTTTTTGTTTTATTAACCAATTGTAGATAAATTAATAAATAGTTGATAAAATTCACACAATCCTGTTCAACTTACAAATACTAATATAAGAAGGTAATGACAATAACAAAATAATAATAGTGATAGTAGTAATGGTAACTTCTTTCTGTGTTAGAAGGAAGAATTGTGAAAAGCAGAAGCAAATTAAATGGAATAAGAACTAAGTACTTCACATGTGTATGCTAAAAAAAAGTTTTGATTATAAAGGAATTGTGACAAAACCTTTCCTACTGACAGATTTGGCCAGAGGTCAGGGAGAGATGAGATTTGTGTAGGCCTGCACCTCACTTGGTGGGGGAACTGCTCTACATCAAGTTTTATTTGCCAAAATAACAATTACCTCATTAAGAAAGTTCATGGAGGGAGTTATTTAAATAATATTTAAATGTTATTCAATGGTTTAAAATTTTTGCATAGTGGTTAAAAATTAAACAATTTTTTTTTTTGTTCACGACCTGCAGACGTTGATTGGAAAGCTCCTCCCTGTAAAACATTACCCCCAGTAGGTGGGTAGGGGAGTATATATGCCCGCAAGTACATGCGAGCATTTGTGTATGTGTATATACGCACTTGAGTGTGCTTTAAATTACTCATATTATTTCTGACAGCCATGGCTGTTGGGTAATGTGTACTATATTATAAACCAAGATCGTAGGAAGAAAAAATTTTGCTTTCTTCAATCATAACTGTATTTGAACACTCCATTCAGAGTATCAGGTTATTTTACAAAGTATTGGAAAATTAGGATATTTTCCCCCAAAATATCACTAAACTTTTATTTGAAGGTAGGCTTATTTCTTTGTCTTTCCCATCCCTATCACAGCACTTGGAATGTAGTAGGCTCTCGATAAATACTTGTTGAATTGCTCATTTGCTGAATATTGGAAGAAACGTTAAAAGCGACATAGCCTTTCTGAATAAAAGTTGAGACAGTGAATGCTTCCTAGGTATGTAGCATAAAGTGCATCTTTTTCCTGGAAAAGTTCTTCGACTTAATTATACCCTATCAAATTTTATTTCAAAAACATGCTTATAAGATGTATTAATAAGAATCTAACTTACAGATACTAGTTGAATTTAGTGACAAGTAATCTCTTACCTGAGGACTTCTGATGAACTTGCTGTACTACAGGACTATCCACTGGGTACTTTGTCCAGATGTCTCTCTTCCGAGAGTGGAAGTGCCAGTCTCAGCATACCAGGCACTCCCGCTCATCTTCCCTCCTCCTCTTGCTTCCTTCCTTCCGCCAGCCAGCCCTTCTCTTCTTCCTCCTCTTCCTTTTCCTCTACCTCTCTCGATTCCCAGTCAGCAGGGGAATTTTTTATTTGGTGTGCCGTACGCTTTTAGGAGCAGGTTGTGTCAGCTTAGTCAACTAACGTTAAGCTGCTTTTGTGTTGTAAAGGACTGATGGGTTTGCATACTAACCTATCGCAGGAATCTTAACAAGGAAGGGGTCCTGGAAAGAGTACAATACCCCAAAGAGTTTGCCTATCAAAATGTCTGGCATTCTATAATGACAAAGGTAGGGTGTGTGACTAACACTTGGAAAATAAATCACAAAACTGTCACGTGGAAGCTTTTGAATTTGTAAAATTTACCCATTGTTTTTTTCACTTTACCTCATGTAATTCCTTGTGATATACTAATGATTTTGGTGCTAAATTATATTCGTGATTGTTAACATATTACTCTATGTTGATCCCTGTATTGATGTTATAATTATTGACCTCCCCTTGTAGCCAAATTTCTCCATGATATCCAGGTACATTTCAGGAATTTGCAGTACTCAGGACTTGGGAAAGCTTGTCCACAAAGTATAGAATATGCTGTTCTTTGCTACAAAAAAAAAATTGGGGGTTGTTCTGTAACTTAGCAATGTAAATAGATAAAGGATAAGTGAGGTTTGTTAACGGAATTTTTGTGAGAGAAATTAACTGAAAAGAAACTAACACTAGAATAATGTCTTTAGTGTGAAAATTTTTCAGACCTGCTGTAGCACAAAATATTTAAGTTTTCTGTTCTCTGTATTCACATCCTAGAATATCTTTCAGTTTTTGGCATCTTGAATCACTTTTGAGTTGTTTTGGACATCTGTTTTGTGAATTTAAGTTTTCTCCTACAAAATGGAGCTGATGGTATTTCTAAATATTAATGAATTAAGTAGCGACTCTCCTTTCAAGCTGGTTTGGCTCAGTGTCTCCCACTAGGTGGGCAGCAGATGGACTGGAACCAAAGGCACCCCTTGCACCAGTAGACGGGGTTTTAGGACCAAAATGCATATGTCATGGCCAGAATTACACAGCATTTCACTGTTTTACAAGCCTTTATTTATGCATATTTAGTATAGTGTAGGTTTCCTCTCTAGACCAGTGCTATACGTGGGACATCTGGTCAACAGTGAGTGGCGCTGTGCAGTGGTCCTTCTCCACCTTTGTTGTATTCGGAGGTTTATTCTGTTTGTGTAGCCAGAGGCTTTCCATGTTTATTTGAATTGCTTTAATTTCTTAGGGTATGGCCAGGATATTAGGGTATTTAAAAATAATAATAAAGTTAAAATTAAAAAACAAGCTTGTGGGTATAAACTCACCACTTTTTGTAAGATCCAGACAAGTTAAGGTTAGGTTGTTCCTAATTAGAAATTTGCTTCAGATGTAAGCATTTCTAGGTTTTCCTAGCAGATAAGTTGTAACATGTAAGAAGTACTTACGTCTTAAAATATGATTTATAATTATACTAAGCAGAAGATGAATCTGCTCTTATTTCTTTGTCATGAGTAAAAGCCTAATTTAATAATTGGTTTTAGTCCTATCCTGTGTATCATGTGTATCTGTCATTCCACTTTAGGTTGGTCAAAAATTAAAATTCTGGAGTTACAGCCTGTGTATCATGTGTATCTGTCCTGTGTATCATGTGTATCTGTCATTCCACTTTAGGTTAGTCAAAAATTAAAATTCTGGAGTTACAGCCAAGTATTATGGTGTGAAAATCTAAATCAATTCATTGATACCTCCCTACCCTTTGATTTAGTTGGGTTGATTTCTTTTAACTAACGAGTACCAGATCCAGCAAATCCCCTAACCTAGCTGAACATCAGACCTCCAGGAACTTAAAAATTGAATAGCTTTCTGGGCCACTGTGTTCAGAATTCAGAAGTAGTAGGTATAGGTAAGGTATTCGGTATGTACATTTTTGAAAAAGCTTTTCAAAGTTTGTGATTAGCCAGATTTGGGAAACTTGTTGGTTTTTTGTTATAGAAAAATGATCAGACTTTCCTCTTCGTGGCATCTCATCTGTTTGCCTGGATTTAATCTTACACAGCAGGTTGAGCTCTGCTATGGAAATTTCCTTTGAGCTTCCTTTTCAGGCAGCACTGAAAAGATTAATGAGTTTGACGTGACTGGGACTGTGAGACAGTATCAAGTCCGAAGAGGCAAAGATAAACTAGGCAGAAACAGACAGTGCAATGAATGAAAGAATGATGTTATCAAAGACTTAGCGTGAAGGTCGAAAGCTATAATACAAATGAAATATAGGATGACCAGTGACATTTTAATTTTAGGTAAATAATGGATAATTTTTACTACAAGTATGACCCAAATATTTCATGAGATACACTTACAGTAAAAATTATTTCAAATTTTTAATGTAAATATTTTATCATTACCTATTTATCTGAAATTGAAATTTAATGGGACATCCAGTATTTAATTTGGCAGCCCTACCTTGGAAGTCCATTAGTGTGGAAGGAGGATATGGCATACTGCTTAGATGCGGCAGTGTACCACAAAACAGCCTTTCAGCTTAACTAGCCCCAGGAGCAGGCTTTATTTTAAAACACCTGTTTTTTAATCTAAAATGAAAATACTACATTTTTATTGAGGTATATTTAATTTATAATATATTCAGGTGTGCAATGCATTGACTCTAAATTTTTAGACTTTATACTCCAGAAATTGGCTGTATTCCCTGTGCTGTACAGTATATCCTTGTAGCTTATTTTACAAATAGTAGTTTGTACCTCTTAGTCCCCTACCCATCCTGCCCCTCTGCACTTCCCCCTCCCACTGGTAACCACTGGTTTTTTCTCTACATCTGTAAGTCTGTTTCTTTTTTGTTATATTCATTAGTTTTGTTTTTTAGATTCCACATATAAGTGATAACATACAGTATTTGTCTGACCTATTTCACTAAGCATAATACTCTCTAGGCCCGCCCATGTTGTTGCAAATGGTAAAATTTCATTTTTTATGACTGAGTAGTATTCCATTGCACATATGCACCACATCTTCTTTATCCATTCCTCTGTCGATGGACATTTAGGTTGCTTCCATGTCTTAGCTGTTGTAAACAGCGCTGCAGTGAACACTGGGGTGTGTGCATCCTTTTGAGCCATGTTTTTTTCCACATATATGCCCGGGAGTGGGTTTGCTGGATCATATGGTAGCTCTAATTTTAGTTTTTTAAGGAAACTCCATACTGTTCTTTATAGTGGCTGTACCAATTTACATTCCCACCAACAGAGTAGAAGTGTTCCCTTTTCTCCACACCCTCTCCAGCATTTATTATTTATAACCTTTTTGATGTTGGCTATTCTGACTGGTGTGAGGTGATATCTCATTGTAGTTTTGATTTGCATTTCTATAATAGTTAGTGATGTTGAGCACCTTTTCATTTGTCTCTTGGCCATCTGTATGTCTTCTTTGGAGAAATGTCTATTTAGGTCTTCTGTCCGTCTTTTGATTGGGTTGTGTGTGGTTTTTTTTTTGATATTGAGCAGCATGAGCTGTTTATAAATTTTGGAGATTAATCCCTTGTGGGTTGCATCATTTGCAAATATTTTCTCCCATTCTGAGGGTTGTCTTTTTGTTCATGGTTTCCTTTGCTGTGCAAAACCTTTTGAATTTAATTAGGTTCCATTTTAAAAAATCTTTGTTCTTATTTCCATTACTCTAGGAGACGGATCCAAAAAGATATTGCTGCGATTTATGTCAGTGTTTTGCCTGTGTTTTCCTCCAGGAGTTTTATAGTATCCATCCGGTTTTACATTTAGGACTTTAATCCATTTTGAGTTTATTTTTGTGTATGGTGTTAAAGAATGTTCTAATTTTTTTTTTTTTTTTTTTTTTTTTTACATGTGGCTGTCCAGCTTTTCCAGCACCATTTATTGAAGAGACTGTCTTTTCTCCATTGTATAGACTTGCCTCCACTGTCGTAGATTAATTGACCATAGGTGCATGAGTTTATTTCTGGGCTTTCTGTCCTGTTCCATTAACCTATATTTCTGTTTTTGTTCCAGTACCTTACTGTTTTGATGACTGTAGATTTGTAGTATAATCTGAAGTCAGGGTCCTCCAGCTCTGTTTTTCTTTCTCAAGATTGCTTTGGCTATTCGGGGTCTTTTGTGTCTCCATACAAATTTTAAGATTTTTTGTTCTAGTTCTGTGAAAAATGCCATTGGTAATTTGATAGGGAGTACATTGAATCTGTAGATTGCTTTGGGTAGCACAGTCATTTTCACAATATTGATTCTTCCAAAACAGTATCGTATATCTTTCCATCTGATTGTATCATCTTTGATTTCTTTCATCAGCATCTTATAGTTTTCTGAGTACAGGTCTTTTGCCTCCTTAGGTAGGTTTATTTCTAGGTAGTTTATTCTTTTTTATGTGATGGTAAATGGGATTGTTTCTTTAATTTCTCTTTCTGATCTTTCATTGTTAGTGTAAGGCCAGTGTTGCCTTAATGACTTTCTGTCTGGATGATCAGTCCATTGATGTCAGTGGGGTGTTAAAGTCCCCTAGTATTATTGTGTTACTGTGGATTTCTCCCTTTTGTCTGTTAATATTTTCTTTATATATTTAGGTGGTCCTATGTTGTGTGCATATATATTTATAATTATTATATTTTCTTCTTGGATTGATCCCTTAATTATTATGTAATGTCCTTCTTTGTCTCTTGTAGCAGTCTTTGTTTTAAAGTCTATTTTGTTTGATATAAGTACTGCTACCCTGGCTTTGTTTTTATTTCCATTTGTATGGAATCCCTTTTTCCACCCCCTCACCTTCATTCTGCATGTGTCCTTAGAGCTGAAGTGAGTCTCTTGTTAGCAGCATATGTGTCTTGCTTTTGTATTGATTCAGCTACTCTCTTTTGACTGGAGTATTTAATCCATTTACATTTAAAATGATTATTGATATGTATGTACTTATTGCCATTTGCTTAATTGTTTTGGGGTTGTTTTTGTAGTTCTTTTTTGTTCTTCTTCTGTTCTCTTCCCTTGTGATTTGATGACTACCTTTAGTGTTTGGATCCTTTCTCTTTTTTGTGAATCTATGATAGAATTTTGGTTTTTGGCTACCATGAGGTTTATAAATAGCAATCTAAATATGTATCTCTTAATTTCCAATGTATTTTAACAACCCTCCATTTTAAGTTCTCTTCCTTTCACAATTACTATTTTTGTTTACATCTGTTTTGTGTATGCCTTGATTACTTATTGTGGATATAGTGATTTTATTACTTTTTAAGAAAACTTTCCTGTGCTAGTATTGTACATAGTTGACTTACTACCTTTACTGCATATTTGCCTTTACTGATGAGACTTTCCCTTTTGTAACTTTTATGTTTCTAGTTTTGGCCTTTTCTTTTTCACCTACAGAAATCCTTTTAACATTCCTTGTGAAGCAGTTTGGGTGGTGCTGAACTCTTTTAGCTTTTGCTTGGCTGTATACTTTTGATCTCTCAATCAAATCTGAATGAGGGCCTTGCTGGGTAGAGTAATCTTGGTTGTAGGTTTTTCCTTTTCATCACTTTAAATATTTAGTGTCGATCCCTTCTGGCATGCAGAGTTTCTGCTGAAAAGTCAGTTGATAGCCTTATGGGAGGGTTTTTTTTTTAATCTAATGTTGTTTTTCCCTTGCTACTTTTAATATTTTCTTTTTCTTTAATATTTGCCTTGTTAATTACAGTGCATTTTGGTGTGGCCCTCTTTGGGTTGATCCTGTTTGGGACTCTGTGCTTTCTCAAGTTAGGGAAATTTTCAGTTTTTATGTCTTTAAATATGTTCTCTGCCCCTTTCTCTCTTGCTTCTCCTTCTAGAACTCCTATAACCTGAATGCTGGAACATTTGACGTTGTCCTGGAGGTCTCAGACTGCCTTCATCTTTTTTTTGTTCCTAGTGTTTTTTTTTTTTGGCTGCACCACATGGCATGTGGGATCTTAGTTCCCTGACCAGGGATTGAACTCATGCCCCCTGTATTGGAAGCACGGAGTCTCAACCACTGGACCGCCAGGGAAGTCCTGCCCTCATTTCTTTTTCTTTTTTCTTCTGTTCAGCTTCAGTGATTTCCATGACCGTCTTGCAGCTCAGTGATCTATTCCTCTGTGTCACTTAGTTTACTGTTGATTCCATCTAGTGTATTTTCCATGTCACTTACTATATTCTTCATCTGTTTGGTTGTCCTTTATATTTTTCCTTTGTTAAAAAAAAAATTCTAACTTTCTTGCCCTGCTCATCCAGTCTTCTTCTCCTGTCATCTTCAGTCATCTTTACACCAGTACCTTGAACTCTTTCTTGGGTAGATTGCCTATCTCCATTTCACTTAGTTCTTGTTCCTTCATTTGGAACTTGTTCTTCTGTTGCCTCATTTCACCTAACTTGTTGGGTTTTTTGTTTGTCTGTTTGTTTTACGGTACGCGGGCCTTTCACTGCTGCAACCTCTCCCGTTGCGGAGCACAGGCTCTGGACACGCAGGCTCAGTGGCCATGGCTTATGGGGCTAACTGCTCCGCGGCATGTGGGATCTTCCCGAACCGGGGCACGAACCCGTGTCCACTGCATCGGCAGGTGGACTCTCAACCACTGTGCCACCAGGGAAGCCCTAACTTGTTGTTTTTTATTTCTATGTATCTGGTAAGTTGGTTACATTTCCCAGCCTTAGAGAAGTAACGTTTTGTAGGAGACAGCCTATGTATCCTACCAGTGCATTCCCCTCTAGTCACTAGAGCTATACACTCTAGGATTGCCCTCCAAGTGGGCTGTGTGGATCCTTTGGTTGTGACAGGCTGACTGTTATGGGTGGTCTGGTAGGCATGGCCAGCTCCTGATCTGGTTGGCTGCCAGGTCCTGCCTTCTTCTGAGGCTGCCAACTGCTGATTGGCGGGCTGGTTCATGAGGCGGCCGGCTGGGGAACCCTCGGGGTTCCTGGGGCTAGTGCTGGCTCACTGGAGGGCAGAGTTGGGGTCCGGGTGATCCTGAGGTTGATACCTGCCCACTAGTGAGCAGAGCCATGTCCTGGGGTCTGGCTGTAGGGCCCAGATGTCCCAGAGCTAGTGTCGGACCACTGGTAGGTGGGGCCGCCCCCTAGTTGTTCTGTAAATGGTTGTAATTTTGGTGTGCCTATGAGAGGAGATGAGCTCAGGGTACTTCTACTCTGCCATCCTTGAAACTCCCTGTACTGTTTTTTTTTTTTTTTTTCTTGTTTATCACTTGAAAACTAGCTTTGTAAGTGGTAGAATAGACCCTCATTTTGTTTTTCTCTCTTAATCAGAAAATCATTATCTATTCTCCTTATTTGACCTCACTTGGTGAACAAATGTGCTAAGCATTTGCCTTTATTTATCAGCAGTCTTCTGTACTTGAATTCAGAATTGGTTTTAGAATCCAAAAGTCTAAAGCAAATACTTATATCATGCTAGTCTAGGTGTTCAGTTCTTTTAATATTACTCTTGAAGAGGATTTTTATCTGTTTAATCTTCACAGATCCTTGAGTTTGCCAACATATATGATGTCTTAGAGGTAGTATATAGATTTTTTTGCTGGATAAATTTTGTAAAGTTAAAGAAGGAAATAAATACGAAATAATTTTCATTGTTAAGGGAGCAATGTGACCCTGGCATTTTTTTTTTTTTTTTTTTTTGCGGTACGCGGGCCTCTCACTGCCGTGGCCTCTCCCGTTGCGGAGCACAGGCTCCGGACGCACAGGCTCAGCAGCCATGGCTCACGGGCCCAGCCGCTCCGCCGCATAGTGGGATCTTCCTGGACCGGGGCACGAACCCGTGTCCCGTGCATCAGCATGCAGACTCTCAATCACTGCGCCACCAGGGAAGCCCAACCCTGGCATTTTTGTCCCTAACTATGTAGATATAAATGCAGTAATCAGTATGATTTATTTTGAAAATTTTAAAGTTGTTGCAGCTAAGATTTCTGTTCTAGGTAGAGGTAGAATTTTGTTATTTCTTAGGGAATTTGTGTTAGACATAAGGAGATATTAGTCTTGATATTTTGAGTGTGGTTTTCCAGTTCAGGGCTCCTTATTGGACAGGTCAGGACAGAACAGCAGTGTGTTTACCACACAGTAGCCATGCTCTAGGTCCTCTTCTTCCTTAGCAGGCCTTTGGTTTTATTTAGATATATAGTCCCTATTTTTCTACATGAGTGGCTGGATTCTTCTTGTCTCTGGGTGACTTTTCATTGGTCGGTCATGCTATTTCCTTTACTTTCCCTCCCTGGTTCCTTTAGGAATGGATGCATGAATCATTTCTGGCCAGTGACCTGTGGGGGAAGACCTGCTGGAGGCTGTGCTGTTTCTGGGAAAGTTTTCTCCTCCCTCTCTCCATTTTTACAGAATGAAAATACTTTCCTCAGTCCTTGGTTATTGTTGTGAGGATGCTTTGCGTAGAGTTAATATGGACTTCTTTGGAGACAGTAGATCTGAGAACAAGCCAACATATGGAGGATATAGACGTACTGATAAGGCTTGGGTCCTTGGTGACTTCATCGAGTGACCAAGTTAACTGACTCTGGAACCCTCTTACCTTTGGACTTGTTGAGAAATGTGATAATCAGCCTTTTTATTGTTTAACAGGCTGTTTTGAGTTGGGGCTTCTGCAGCCTTCAGTCAGATGCACCCTCACTAAATTAAAGGAGTAAGGTGGACTGAATGCTTTTCTTTTTAGATTCTACCACTGTGTGTGTCAGAAGGATGGGTCCACAAAGATGGCAAGCTGAAAGTTCCTTACCTTCCTTCCTATTCTTCCATTTTCCCTTTATAGCGAGACATTTCTCATCCATGACATACCTACTTTAGAAAGAAAGTAAAAACTTCAAACACTTCTTTGGAAAGCAAATTTATATCATGTTTTCTTCTTTCAAAAGGAACTATTTCAAACGACTTAACTATCTACTGGAAAAGGCCGTTTGGCTTGGAGCTGGTCAGTGTGTCTGACCTTTTAGGCCAGCATGTGTCTACTGCTGAGCCCGTCTGAATTCCTTGTAATGAATATAAAATCACTGTTTCTTTCAAATATGTTTTCAGCATACAGAACATTTTCACGCAATACCGGGTGGTTCTGAGGCACAGAGTCCTTCCTGCCTAAGAACAATATCATCTGCATGACAGAACCACTCACACTGCAGCTCAACCAAGAAATCCTTTGCTTTTTCTTCAGGCTTCACCGAGTCTGGCTGGGAACTTATTATTTGGACAACACATAAGCTATCTTGGAATTCTTTTCTAAGACTGTTTGTTCCCTATTCCTCACTCAGTTATATCACTGCTAGTGTCTTTTGTCGATGGCTGTGACACAGGATACATTCCCAGAAAAGCAGTATTGAATGGTGATATTGTCTTCCACTCTGGATTTTCTTCACCAGTAGATAAATTCATAATCAACAAACATTGTACTGAGTGGGGAAGGGGGCTATAGAGATGACTGGCATTGCTGTTTAAGGGGTCTGTACCCTAGTAAGGAGAAAGCCACGTTAAGCAAATGATAGATGAATGTATGAGGTGCAGAAGTGACAGAGGATGAGATGACTTAATTTGGGGGGAGCTGAAGGAAGATGATTTCTAGGAGGTTTCATCTGAGTTATGTTCCTAAAGGATGAAAGGATATTCTAGGCAGGAGGAAGTGTTTGCAAAGGCTCAGTAACGTGGATGAGAATGAGATGATGTTTTGGAGGTAAATGGGAAGAAGGGGAGCTTTTACTTGCCTCTTCAGTCCCATCAAATCCCATGGTCAGCTTTCCCAGGCTCTGGTAGCCCCGTGTCTTTACCTGGGTATGGAGATGTGATTTGGGGAGTTCCAGAAGAAACCCCAAGGGTAGCCAGTGGCTAAGAGCATGCTAGTAGGTGTACCTGTCCCTAAATCGCATGAACTGGACCACTTTATTTATTTCTCTGGGTCTTCGCTTCCTCCTATTTGAAACAAAAAACCCACCTTATAGGAAGTTTAAAATAATACTTGTAATGAGGTTAGAAATGTGCTTCTTATGTAGTAAGTTGTCAGTTAGTATAACCTATTGGGTATTAGTATAAGCTACTGGGTATTAAATTACACATTAAGTTTAGTCGGGGGAAATTATATTGTCTCAAAAGGGCAGTTCCCTCATGATGTACCTTGACATAATTCACTAGTGTTATTTGTAGGAAACCATTGACTAGAGTTTGAAAGATGGCTCATGACGACAGACTCTTCTGGCTTTGTAGGACTATAAGGCAGCAAAGCTTGTCCTGAACGATCTCCTATTCCTGTCTTTTTTCCATAGTAAACTTCCAAGACTACTTGGTTGAGGAAGGCTTATTGATTTTTGTCAGACCTTAATTGGGGAAGGAGTGACTTTTGATTGTAGTAAGAAGTTCTCAGAGTAGCTCCTAAGGTTTGTTTCTCTTCGAACCTTCTACCCTGCCCCCCATTCCCAGCCCCCAGTTATCTCTGAATTGCTAGATTGCTAAGGCTGTTATTATTTTTGGTGATTGGTGTATTAGTCAGGGTTCTCTAGAGATAGAAGCCCAATAGGAGATTATATATGTAAACATCATATAGGAATTGGCTCATGCAGTGCAGAGGCCAAAAAGTCCCACAGTCTGCCCTCTGCAAGTTGGAGAAGCCAGGAAAGCTTGTGGGATACTTCAGTCTAAGTTGAAAGGCCCCAAGAAGCAGGAGCTCTGATGTCCCCGGGCCAGAAAAGATTGACCTCCCAGCTCAAGGAAAGAGAGAGAATTTGCCCTTCCTTAACCTTTTTTGTTGTATTCAGCTGTCAGTGAATTATGTGATGCCTGCCCACGTTGGTGAGGGTGGATCTCTACTCGGTCCACTGAAGCAAATGCTAATCTCTTCTAGAAACACCATGAAAGACACACTCAGAAATAACTTTTTACCAGCTTTCTGGGTGTCCCCTTGTTCAGTCAAGTTGACGCATAAAATTAACCATCACCATTGGTTTTGCTTTTGATGAGGTTATGTTATTGATGGGGACGATTAGAAGTTACTGTCATAGATGTGTTTCACTCTGGCGGGTGAAACAGATGCTAATGAAAAAGCAGGTTTGGGGAGGATAATCACCAACAAGACTTGCCAGTGTTCTCCCTCACCTACCTATCGCCATGTTCTGGAGTATGAGACAGTTCTGTTGAATGACTCCTCAGTACTTAGCTTGATTGTCTTTTGTAAGACTAGGCTGAATGAAGATTCAGTCCTGTAAGGAAATGCCAATGGGATGGGGGCACGCAGGGTCAGGTAAAAAATGTGGGCTTGGACTCAGGAGAGACCTAGGTTAGGGTCCTAGTTCTGTGAGCTAACTGATCTTGTATCTTAACCTCTCAGTTTGTTTTCTTGTCCGTAACATGGGACTTAATAACACCTACTTCACTCTCTGCCAGTGAAAAACGCTAGGCAAATACCTAGGTTTTGCATTTTGGCCTTCGTTCCGTTTCTCTTCAATCAGTTATACCACAGACTTCATCGCAAGCTTTATACTGTGGGGCCTGCTGCTGTGAGTGAGGCCACCCCTGTTTTGCATGGTGCAGCGAGGCTTCGTTCACTTGTGTCTTCAAGGGACATTTCACCATCTCGCACATTTCTCTGTACCGGCGCTGTTCAACTGAAATATAGCGGGAGCCACACAGGTACTTCAGATTTTTCTAGTAGCAATATTAAAACATTATTAAAACGATAAAGGTCATGTTAATAATTTATTTTACCCCATGTATCCAAAACACTTTTTCAACATGGAACCACTATGCAAGTGTTAGTGAGATGTTTCGTAATCTTTTTCTTGTGTAGAGTATTTGAATCCAGTATGTGTTTCGACATAGAGCGTGTGTTGAGTTGGGCTGGCCACGTTTCAAGTACTCAATAGCCACGTGGTTAGTGGCTCCTCGATGGGACAGCCCAGCTCCGGACAGTCTATTGTTGATTGTTCATCTGCATCCATCTTTTTTTTTTTTTAATTTAATTAATTTATTTTTTAGACAGCAGGTTCTTATTAGTTACCTATTTTATACATATTAGTGTATATGTGTCAATCTCCCAAATCATCCCAACCCCCCCCCCCCCCACCCCCTAACTTTCCCCCCTTGGTGTCCATACATTTGTCCTCTACATCTGTGTCTCTATTTCTGCCTTGCAAACCGGTTCATCTGTACCATTTTTCTAGGTTCCACATATATTTGTTTTTTCTCTTTCTGACTTACTTCACTCTGTATGACAGTCTCTAGATCCATCCACGTCTCTACAAATGACCCAATTTCATCCCATTTTATGGCTGAGTAATATTCCATTGTATGTTTGTACCACATCTTCTTTATCCATTTGTCTGTCAATGGGCATTTAGGTTGCTTCCATGACCTGGATGTTGTAAATAGTGCTGCAATGAACATTGGGGTGCATGTGTCTTTTTGAATTATGTTTTCCTCTGGGTATATGCCCAGTAGTGGGATTGCTGCATCATATGGTAATTCTAGTTCTAGTTTTTTAAGGAACCTCCATACTGGTCTCCATAGTGCCTGTATCAATTTACATTCCCATCAACAGTGCAAGAGCATCCCCTTCTCTCCACACCCTCTCCAGCATTTGTTGTTTCTAGATTTTCTGATGATGTCCATTCTAACTGGTGTGAGGTGATACCTCATTGTACTTTTGATTTGCATTTCTCTAATAATTAGTGATGTTGAGCAGCTTTTCATGTGCTTCTTGGCCATCTGTATGTCGTCTTTGGAGAAATGTCTATTTAGGTCTTCTGCCCATTTTTGGATTGGGCTGTTTATTTTTTTAATATTGAGCTGCATGAGCTGTTTATATATTTTGGGATTAATCCTTTGTTAATTCATTTGCAAATATTTTCTCCCATTCTGAGGGTTGTCTTTTCGTCTTGTTTATGGTTTCCTTTGCTGTGCAAAAGCTTTTAAGTTTCGTTAGGTCCCATTTGTTTATTTTTGTTTTTATTTCCATTACTCTAGGAGGTGGATCAAAAAAGATCTTGCTGTGATTTATGTCTGAGTGTTCTTCCTATGTTTTCCTCAGAGTTTTATAGTGTCCGGTCTTAGATTTTGGTCTTTAATCCATTTTGAGTTAATTTTTGTGTATGGTGTTAGGGAGCATTCTAATTTCATTCTTTTACATGTAGCTGTCCAGTTTTCCCAGCACCACTTATTGAAGAGACTGTCTTTTCTCCATTGTATATCCTTGCCTCCTTTGTCATAGATTAGTTGACCATAGGTGTGTGGGTTTATCGCCAGACTTTCTATCCTGTTCCATTGATCTATATTTCTGTTTTTGTGCCAGTACCAGATTGTCTTGATTACTGTAGCTTTGTAGTATAGTCTGAAGAAAGGAAGTCTGATTCCTCCAGCTCCATTTTTTTCCCTCAAGACTGCTTTGGCTATTTGGGGTCTTTTGTGTCTCATTACAAATTTTAAGATTTTTTGTTCTAGTTCTGTAAAAAATGCTGCTGGTAGCTTGATAGGGATTGCATTGAATCTGTAGATTGCTTTGGGTGGTATAGTCATTTTCACAGTATTGATTCTTCCAATCCAAGAACGTGGTATATCTCTCCATCTGTTTGTGTCATCTTTGCTTTCTTTCATCAGTGTCTTATAGTTTTCTGAGTACAGGTCTTTTACCTCCTTAGGTAGGTTTATTCCTAGGTATTTTATTCTTTTTGTTGCAGTGGTGAATGGAATGGGATTGTTTCCTTAATTTCTCTTTCTGATCTTTCAGTGCTAGTGTATAGGAATGCAAGAGATTTCTGTGCATTAATTTTGTATCCTGCAAATTTACCAAATTCATTGATTAGCTCTAGTAGTTTTATGGTGGCATCTTGTCTATGTATAGTATCATGTCATCTGCAAACAGTGACAGTTTTACTTCTGCTTTTCCAATTTGTATTCCTTTTATTTCTGTTTCTTCTCTTATTGCTGTGGCTATGACTTCCAAACCTATGTTGAATAATAGTGGTGAGAGTGGACATCCTTGTCTTGTTACTGATCTTAGAGGAAATGCTTTCAGTTTTTCACCATTGAGAATGATGTTTGCTGTGGGTTTGTCATATATGGCCTTTATTATGTTGAGGTAGTTTCCCTCTGTGCTCACTTTCTGGAGAGTTTTTATCATAAATGGGTGTTGAATTTTGTCAGAAGCTTTTTCTGCATCTATTGAGATGATCATATGGTTTTTATTCTTCAATTTGTTAATATGGTGTATAACATTGATTGATTTACATACATGGAAGAATCCTTGCATCCCTGGGATAAACCCCACTTGATCATGGTGTGTGATCATTTTAATGTGTTGTTGGATTCTGTTTACTAGTATTTTGTTGAGGATTTTTTCATCTATATTCATCAGTGATATTGGTTTTTTAATTTTCTTTTTTTTTGTAGTATCTCTTTCTGGTTTTGGTATGTTGGTGATGGTGGCCTCATAGAATGAATTTGGGAGTGTTCTTCTGCAATTTTTTGGAAGAGTTTGAGAAGGATGAGTGTTAACTCTTCTCTGAATGTTTGATAGAATTCACCTGTGAAGCCATCTGGCCCTGGACTTTGATTTGTTGTAAGATTTTTAATCACAGTTTCAATTTCATTACTTGTGATTGGTCTCAAATTTTCTGTTTCTTCCTGGTTCAGTCTTGGAAGGTTATACCTTTCTAAGAGTTTGTCCATTCCTCCAGGTTGTCCATTTTATTGGCATAGAGTTGCTTGTAGTAGTTTCTTATGATGCTTGGCATTTCTGCGGTGTACGTTGTTACTTCTCCTTTTTCATTTCTAATTTTATTGATTTGAGTCCTCTCTCTCTTTTTCTTGATGAGTCTAGCTAATTGTTTATCAATTTTCTTTATCTTCTCAAAGAACCACCTTTTTGTTTTATTGATCTTTACTATTGTTTTCTTTGTTTCTATTTCACTTATTTCTGCTCTGATCTTTATGGTTTCTTTCCTTCTACTGACTTTGGGTTTTGTTTGTTCTTCTTTCTCTAGTTCTTTTGGGTGTAAAGTTAGATTGTTTATTTGAGTTTTGTCTTGTTTCTTGAGGTAGGATTGTATTGCTATAAAATTCCCTCTTAGAACTGCTTTTGCTGCATCCCATAGGTTTTGGATTGTTGTGTTTTCGTTTTCATTTGTCTGTAGGTGTTTTTGGTTTCCTTTCTGAGTTCTTCAGGGATATCTCGGTTATTTAGTAATGTATTGATTAGCCTCCATGTGTCTATGTTTTTTACGTTTTTTCCCCTGTAGTTGGTTTCTAATCTCAGAGTGTTGTGGTCAGAAAAGATGCTTGATATGATTTCAATTTTCTTAAATTTACTGAGGCTTGATTTGTGAACCAAGATATGATCTTTCCTGGGGAATGCTCTGTGTGCACTTGAGAAGAAAGTGTAATCTGCTGTTTTTGGATGGAATGTCCTATAAATTTCAATTAAATTTATCTGGTCTAATGTGTCATTTAGAGCTTCTGTTTCCCTATTAATTTTCTGTCTGGATGATCTGTCCATTGGTGTAAGTGAGGTGTTAAAGTCCCCCACTATTATTGTGTTACTGTGGATTTCCTCTTTTATAGCTGTTAGCAGTTGTTGCCTTATGTATTGAGGTGCTCCTGTGTTGGGTGCATATATACTTATGATTGTTATATCTTCTTCTTGGATTGATCCCTTGATCATTATGTAGTGTGCTTCCTTGTTTCTTGTAACATTCATTATTTTAAAGTCTACTTTATCTGATAGGAGTATTGTTACTCCAGCTTTCTTTTGATTTCCATTTGCATGGAATATCTTTTTCCATCCACTCACTTTCAGCCTGTCTGTGTCCCTAGGTCTGAAGTGGGTCTCTTGTAGACAGCATATATATGTGGGTCTTGTTTTTGTATCCATTCAGCAAGCCTGTGTCTTTTGTTGGAGCATTTCACCCATTCACATTTAAGGTAATTATTGATATGTATGTTCCGATGACCATTTTCTTAATTGTTACAGGTTTGTTTTTGTAGGTCTTTTCTTCTCTTGTGTTTCCCACTTAGCGAAGTTCCTTTAGCATTTGTTGCAGAGCTGGTTTGGTGGTGCTGAGTTCTCTTAGCTTTCGCTTGTCTGTAAAACTTTTGAGTTCTCTGTCGAATCTGAATGAGATATTTGCCAGGTAGAGTAATCTTGGTTGTAGGTTCTTCCCTTTCATCAGTTTAAATTTATCGTTGCACTCCCTTCTGGCTTGTAGAGTTTCTGCTGAGAGATCAGCTTTTAACCTTATGGGAGTTCCCTTGTATGTTATTTGTGTTATTCCCTTGTTGGTTTCAGTAATTTTTCTTTGTGTTTAGCTTTTGTCAGTTTGATTAGTATGTGTCTCAGTGTGTTCCTCCTTGGTTTTATCCTGCCTGGGACTCTCTGCGCTTCCTGGGGTTGGGTGGCTATTTCATTTCCCATGTTAGGGAAGTTTTCGACTGTAATCTATTCACATATTTTCTCTGGTCCTTTCTCTCTCTCTTCTCCTTCTGGGACTTCTGTAATGCGAATGTTGTGTTTAATGTTGTCCCAGAGGTCTCTTAGGCTGTCTTCATTTCTCCTCTTTCTTTTTTCTTTATTCTGTTCCACAACAGTGAATTCCACCATTCTGTCTTCCAGGTCACTTATCTGTTCTTCTGCCTCAGTTATTCTGCTCTTGATTCCTTCTAGTGTATTTTTCATTTTAGTTATTGTGTTGTTCATCTTGGTTTGTTCTTTAATTCTTCTAGGTCTTTGTTCTTTAATTCTTCTAGGTCTTTGTTAAACATTTCTTGCATCTTCTCGATCTTTGACTCCTTTCTTTTTCCAAGCTCCTGGATCATCTTCACTATCATTATTCTGAATTCTTTTTCTGGAAGGTTGACTATCTCCTTTTCATTTAGTTGTTTTTCTGGGGTTTTATCTTGTTCCTTCATCTGGTACATAGCCCTCTGCCTTTTCCTTTTGTCTGTGTTTCTGTGAATGTGGTTTTTGTTCCACAGGCTGCAGGATTGTAGCTCTTGCTTCTGCTCTCTGCCCTTTGATGGATGAAGCTATCTGAGAGGCTTGTGCCTGCATCCATGTTAAGATTCAGCTTTGTCTGGTGCTTCTTTAAGTTGTTGAAATAACATCATCATGTGTTTCTTTTTAAGACTTTTTTTTTTTATGTGGACCATTTTTAAAGTCTGTTGAATTAGTTACAGTATTGCTTCTGTGTTTTGTTTTTTTTGGCCCAGAGGCATGTGGGATCTTAGCTCCCCAGCCAGGCATCAAACCCTCACCCCCTGCAGTGGAAGGTGAAATCTCAACTATTGGACTGCCAGGGAAGTCCCCACCATGTGTTTCTGACAACAACCCTACTAAATGTGCATTATTACTCTCCTTGTTGTCTCGGTGAACAACTTGAGGTTAATGACCTGTGGAAGACCCTACATATTGTGGGGGATCCTGGATACAGACAGTAGTCTTAAACCAGAGCCTGTGCTCTTACTCACTCTAATGCCCTGTTAGTCATACATAACCTCATTAAATAATGAAATGAGTAAAGATATCCATAATAGACTGTTTTCTCATCCATTGTAGTGGTTTGAGGCACTATTTTAGTATGGGATTATTGCTGTGAGGTACAATGAAGTTCTTATCCTAAAGTTAGTTTTATTGTAGTGGGAGGAGTTAAATAAGCAAATACATGCAGGAATTACATACCTCTTATTGAAAAAAAAAGCGTGGCTGTGAGGGAAACAGAATAATATGGAGGTTGGAAAGAATATATGCTTTAGATCGGGATACTGGTTGAGATTCTGCCCTTGTCACTTCCTAGATGTGAAGTTAGGTGAGATGCTTAACTTCCTCATTTGTGAAATGAGGATGAACTTTCTAGAAGATTTAGGGAGATTTAATGAGACATGCGTGAAAGTGTGCTCAGTACAATGCAGCAAGGAAATTCATAGAATCATGGATTTAACTTCCCTAGTTTCAGTGTTCACCAGCAGCTCCCCTCCCCCAAGCCAGTCCCCTGTAGTGACTTGTAATTTTGCTGAGGCTTGACTTCAACTAGGAGGTCAGTGAGAGTGTGGATAGAAGTCATACTTAGCAGCTGGGCAAGCCTAGCCTGGGACCCATTTGTTCACAGTGCAATGGGATTTTTCTGCTCTGTACTCATCATTTAGTATACCTTTTATTATAAAATATGTTAAAGCAGTATTTGCAAATCTGGGGCTTTCTAAAATTTTCCCTTTTCAATACTGTGGGACAGTAGAACTCAGTCTGTCAAACTAACTTTATTTTTAGTCTACCTCAGGCCCTTAGAATCTGGTGTTCACTGTTCATTGGGGCAAGTTCACTGGATGAGGAGTTTTTCATACAAGATAATATATGGAAAGAAGATTTTGTTGTAGAGTAAATTGAGATAAACCTACTAGCCAGGGATGGTAGTGCTGTGGCATTTTCTCCCTGACGGGGTATCTCATTGGGATTTCTATCAGTTAGGATCTGGTTCAGTGACATACGACCAGTGCACCCAAGCCCCGCTCCCTCCGCCCCCAAGAGTGATCTGTACCTATAGATGTTTATCTCTCTCTCACATAAAGCAAGTTGGGAGGTGGCAATCCAGGGTTGTGATGGCTGCTTCACATTTGGGAGAGTCTCAGGCTCTTATTTGTTGCTTCACCATCTTCATGGGCAAGCTTACATTGCCAGCTAGCACATCAAATTCCAGCCAGTGGGAAAAGAGGAAAGAGAAGGAGGCAAAAAGTGCTTGCTTCAGCTACCGTTTATGGTTTTCTGCAAGTCACGTATACTTTTGCCTACATCTTGTTGGCTTTAACTTAGTCACTTGACCATGTCCACTGTCAAGTGAGGCTAGTATTTGTAGTCTTAGATGGGCATATTCACTGTCCCAAGTGTCTGCAGCTGTAGAAGAGAGTGAGAAATTATTTGGGTAGGAAATTGTTAATAGCAGTGACTCCCTCAGGGTATTATAACGTGTGAAATGGGCCAGAGGCTCTTTGTTGTTCTGTTCCGACATGCCGTTTGGGGAGGTCTGTTTCAGAAAGGCTCTGATGATTTTGCCTCAGTGGTTTTATGCAGATCTTTCTGGTAGAGTGTCCATAGGAAGGGAAAAAGAAAACAATACCTATCCTGTAGTCTTTTCCTGCTAATGTCTTTTGTTATATCTCATTAACGGGTGTTAAAGCTATGCCTTTGTGCATTTCAGAGACCATCTGTGCCTGGAATAAATCCTTATACCTCCTTGAGAAGTGCTTGTCTTTCTACTTTCTTTAAGGTTTGTGCGTACACCGACACCCACCCTCCCAGAGGAGGTACCTACCCACTGGTCACCTGCCACTGTGCTATAGAGTCTGACCTTGGCCTCCTTCACTTACCAGGAGGTCATGCAGCCCCACCATGAGTGTTCAGACTCATGACGGGGCTGCAGGGCCAGGTAGGCTCTGCACAGCAGTGGTTGTTGCCAGGTTCCTGAGTAGCATAATGGGTGGTCTCCTGCTGCAGTCAAGATCCAGGCATAAGGCTTCAGCTGATCATGACTTAGAATGGAAAGGCTAGGATATAATTTGAACAGGGACAAAAAAAACCACCTTAAAACAAAAAACACTCTAGGTTGCATAAGACATCTCTGAACTCAAGAAATTAAGTATTTTTTCTGAGGCCACTATTTTTATGGATAAAGTATCACTGCCAGCCAAGATTTATGAAACTTAGCTTTTACTGTCAGTAATTGAAGTGTTCTTTTTATAAGGTAAACCTATTGGTTGTATTTAGATGTTTGCAAGGATATTTATGTTCCAGTTAAGTTTTTGCAATTTGGTTTCATATAAAAAGCTCTTCTTAAAATTCCCATTAGATAATTTCTGGTGGTCAGTTTTTTTACTTCTGAAAAATATTTTATTCATTCATTAGTAAATATACTAGGGTGAAGACAGTATATGGGCAAAACTAATATATAGGCTGACTAATAAAACCAGCTGCCCTCGAAAATGTTAATTGGTTGTGTCAGACAGGAGGTATGCATATGACAGGTTTCCCTCTTGCTTAATCCTGAATTGATGATTATTTTTATAATGATCTGGATGATGAAGAATATGGATAGCACATTATTATGTTAGTGGTATAACAAAACTTGGAGGGTTCTTTGGTCACAGGGTGAAGGAATCAGAATTCTAAAGAAAAAACTGAATCAGCTGGAACAATGGACCAAATAAATCTAGCCAGGATGGAAACATGGCTCAATGAAGCACATGTAAGAATGTTTTAGAATTTTTGTTGATCATAAGCACGATGTGAGTCAGTTGATGTGACTGCCAAGAAGAGTTAATTTGTTTTTCGTTTGAATTAATAGACATAGAGTACTTAGAATGTGAGAAGTGGCCCTCCCACTTGTCTCTGTGTTGGCCACGTGATCCTAGGAGAATCATCGTCAGTCCGTTGAGTATATTTTGGAAGGGGGGACATGGCTGTTGTAATGAGTTTCATGATGTTATAGCTTTCAAAGTACTTTCTTATATTTAGTTTTATGTAAATAAGTTTTATTTAACTATGTAATGCTTTATTTATGGGCAAACTGGAGAGTACTCTTAGGATGCTGGGGGAACTGGTAAAGTTTATTCTAGAAAAGAGAAGACTCAAATAATCTAGTACTTGTCTCCAACTTCCTGAATTGCTATGTTGGAGAAGCAAAGTAACGTTTAGTTTGTTTGGTCTTAGGTAGTATAGAACTAGGATTTATGCAAGGCATAAGGAAGCAGGTTTCAATCCTTCATAGTTGTCTAAAATTAAAGTAGGCTTCATTGCAAGGTATAAAGGTAGGGTGTGTATGTCTGTGTGTATTTTATTTTCAATAGGCTCAAATGGAGACCGAGAGATCACTTGGTATGGATTTTGTAAAGATTAATGCATTGATTAGAATGTTGAGTAGTATGATTATTATGGTTCTTTTCTGACTCTTCCTGTTTCTTTGAAATCCTCAACCTTGAAATGTTAAAAAAAAAAAAAAAAAAAAGGGTGGATGAATATACAGTCAAGTTCAAATCTTATACCTGAAAGGAGAAATTTAAAAAAGTCAATTGGTTTGTTCAGTCTTTCTGCAGGATGATCAGATTTAAGCTATCTGCAATGAGTCATAATTGTTCTGAGTTTAAAAATGTGTAAAGTGGCTTTTAAAGCTTAATTTCTTTTTTTTTTTTTTTTTTTTTTTTTTTTTTTTTTTTTTGCGCTACACGGGTCTCTCACTGTTGTGGCCTCCCCCGCTGCGGAGCACAGGCTCCGGACGCGCAGGCTCAGCGGCCATGGCTCATGGACCCAGCCGCTCCGCTGCATGTGGGATCTTCCCGGACCGGGGCACGAACCTGTATCCCCTGCATCGGCAGGTGGACTCTCAACCACTGTACCACCAGGGAAGCCCTAAAGCTTAATTTAAATGTAAATTAAAATTTGAGTATGTAAGAAGGGTCCTGTGATTTAAAACTTAAAATGAATAAAGTGATATAGGTTGAAAGACCTTTTTCATCCTTATTTTCCATCTGTCCAGTGTCCAAGGCCATCCTTCTTCCATAGTTTGTCTGTATATGGAAGCAAATACATGTTCTGATTTTTGTCCCTTTTCTACGGAAGTGGTGGCTTATTTTAAATACTGTTCTATACTGTTTCCTTCCCCAGGATATTTTGAGGATATTTTCACATCAGTACATAACTTTGTCATACTTTTTTATAAAGCTAATAGTATTACCACTGTTTGGATGTAGTATTATTTACTCCTTTATTTATGAAAAGTTAGGTGGTCGGCACTTTTTTGTTTTGTTTTTTGCTAATGTGGGGCTTGAGGGGTGGGAAGTGCTACTGTGCAGAGCTGAAATCGATTAGAGTTAACTGTAGTTTCCAGTCAAGCCTCGCCTTTCATGTTGCAAGCCTTTAAGTATACTCCAGAGTTCCAGAATATTTACATCAGATACATACTGCGGATGCAGCTGTTGTTTAGGGTGGGAGACAGATTTCTTTTTTTAAATTTTATTTATTTATTTATTTATTTTTGGCTGTGTTGGGTCTTCGTTTCTGTGCGAGGGCTTTCTCTAGTTGCGGCAAGCGGGGGCCACTCTTCATTGCGGTGCGCGGGCCTCTCACTGTCGAGGCCACTCTTGTTGTGGAGCACAGGCTCCAGACGCGCAGGCTCAGTAGTTGTGGCTCACGGGCCCAGTTGCTCTGCGGCATGTGGCATCCTCCCAGACCAGGGCTCGAACCCGTGTCCCCTGCATTGGCAGGCAGACTCTCAACCACTGCGCCACCAGGGAAGCCCCTGGGAGACAGATTGCTGGTGCTTCCTGCTCCACCATCTTCCCAGGAGCCTTCTGCTCTCAGGTAGACTTCATTTGGAAAAGAAAAATGTAAGTTAGGCATGTTTTCATAGCTTGAGTCATTTCTCTGAGTACATCCATGTTGCCTGTCTTTCTGTTGGCTTATAGGTTAGACTCTTGTCAATTTCTAGGATCTATAGGTTTGAAAACTAGCTCTTTAGGGTATGAGTTGCAAGTTTGTTTTTTTTTTTTCCTGGTAAGTCTTTTTTTCCAGTGATTTTATTTATGGTATGTTTTGCCATGCTAAATTTATTTATTTATTTATTTTAAAAAGGATATATTTGACATAACATTGTATAAGTTTAAGGAGTATAATGTGATGATTTGATACACATATTGCAAAATGATTACTACAATACTAAATTTATTTTTAATGTTTAGGCAGCTAAATTTATGACCTGTAGATGTTGATTCATGCTTAAAAAGATCTTTCTCATGCCTGTGTTTAAAGGAATTCTCCCATTTCTTCTAATACCTTTACGGTTTGGTCTTTTTTCTACATTAGAAGTTTTCATTCATTTGGGCTGTAACCATGTGTTATGGTCCAACTTAATATTTTTCTCCATGGCTACCCAGTTATTCTAACATCATTGATTGAAGAAACCATCTTTTACTACTGATTTGAGGTGGAATAAAGGTATTTTATAGTACAGTTCTGGTCGTATTTGGATCTATTTCATGGGTCTATTACATTGGTCTCTATCTGTTGATGTATAGCATAGTTTATTTTGATAATGCCAATAGCTTTTAGAAAATTCTTTCTGACTGCTTTCCCACTGCTAGATTTTAAATGGCCTTTTTTCCTTCCTATCTCTTTTATGTAGAATTGTAGACCTTTTCTCTGTACTAATAGAGTATCCATTTATTGACTGTTTGTATATCGTTATGATATGGCTGTCATTTTATGTCTTAAATGTAACTGCAGTAATTTTTATTCGTAAAAAAGTTGAAGCCTGATACTTAGCCAGGTGCCTCTGGCATGTTTTGTGAACTACACCACCATTGTTAGAGTTTCCAAGAAGATGGTTTGTGCACATCTCCTTCTCTTGATTCATATGCTTGAATTTTCTACACCATAATCACCAAAACATAACTCACTGCCACAGTGGCTGAACTTAAACACTGGCAAACTAGAAATTGAAAAGATTTAGTTCTTAAAGAACAAAATGCCTCTGAAAATTGAAGCAAGATATCCCTAGGTTGTAGTTTTTGAACAATATTTACTTTATTTATCGAATGAGGGAGTTGGGACAAATGATCATTAAGGTCCCCTCCAGGTCATTGTCATTCCCCCGTGTACATTTCCATTTCCATTATTTTACCTGGACAGTTGGTTTGCAAGTTGAAGCCCTTCTTGGTGGTTCCCAGGGCTTGGCAACTAGAGTGCTCTCAGCCATTTCATTCTCAGCAGTTGCTGTCCTACTTTCATCTGGTCCCTTTTGTGAACCACGTTTAGAGCTAAAGGCATGGGCTTAATTTGCCTTGCTAGTACACATATACAAAAGGTTCCTGCCTTCATTCTGTTCATATTATAGAAATGGAGAGTGTAATATAGTGGTGACATTCCTGCTTTTCAGCTTGGTTTAGCTTTCCCTAAAATGAAGAAGGTACCCTTACTAAAGAAACGGAATGGTCTCCTCTCTCCACTGCTGGGGCAAGGGGTTTTTTTTTTTTTTTACACTACGGCACAATAGGACACTTCTTTATCAGTCTGTTACTACCAGCAGCAGTTTCTTTACAGGCTGTCTTGTTTATTAGACTCCTAAATAAAACCCGTGTTTTGAAAGAGCTTGTCTCATATTTGAATGGCATTTTAGTAAGCCTTTTGAAGAGTTTTAAACTTACTTCACATCGGCCTTCTTTTGGAAGCCAAATCATACCAGTTTGTTTAGTCTTTCTAATCCTTTAATCATTTTATCCTCAGCATGTTTCCAAATGCTTCACATCTCTCTGTAGAATCCAGAACTGGGCTGAGTTCTTTAACAGTCTGATGAGGATGACTGAAATGGAAAGATCACTCCTTCTGTTCCTCATATATCTCAGGATTTGTTGTTTTATCTGCAAGACTATGCTCTGTCTCCAGTTAAGCATTAAAAAAAAATGCTTCTGCTTGACCTAACGCACCCTGCCTCTAGTGAAGTGGATGCCTCTGTAGTCGGTGCTGGCTTCGTGGGGATGAGCCTGTGCAGCCACATGGGGCTCCTGCTTAGAAGGGTCCCATGCTAGGTTTCATGCTCTTTTGCTGCTGTATTGACCTTAATTTTTTCAACAAGGAGCTTCTCTTTCTCGTTTTGTAGTGAGCCCTACAAATGAAGTAGCTGCCTCCTCTTGTAGTTGATAACTAGAGGACATGGTTAGGAAGTCATGGTTCGTGTCTAACCCACCCTCCGTAACTGTGATGGGTAGACCCAGGGTGAACAAATCTGGTTGTGAACTTCCACTCCACTCCCTGCGTCACGGCCTTCCCCTAGCCTGCCTACAGATGCAC
>NW_021703776.1:77357036-77428881 GCF_005190385.1 Monodon monoceros | reverse complement strand
CCCCCCCCCCCCCCCCCCCCCCCCGCATCGCCTCTCTGTTCGCCTCCTTATCATTCCTTTATCTCAGCTCAGGCACTGAGGTGTGTTTACTCATGGAATCCAGACTTTTGGCATACGACAGATGTCTTTTCCAGAGGATTCTTTCTCTGGGTCCCTCTGTCTTTCCTGTCACCTTCTGTCCAAAGCTGATGGTCGGCCGTTCACCTCCAAGAGCACTTGTCCCTTCTGCTCTCTCTATTCAGGGCAGCTGCCAGTTAGTTTCTCATTTGAATTTTAGATTTTTTTTTTTTTTTCTTCTCTCTACAGAGGGATTAGAGTGTAGTAATCACGGGAATTCTGTTTGGGGCAGAAATTTGGATTCCATCGCAATATCTGGTATCGCAGAGTATGTGGGGCAGTGACTTACATTTTTAAAATGACCCATAAGTTAATTCTAGGTATCAGATCTTAGACACAAGTAGCAAATGTAACTTTTAAAAGTCATTATGTTTCATGGATTGGCTGGTTTTTGATCTGATTCCCTCTTTTTTCTTGCAGCTTAACAAGCAGCAATTACAGTTACTGAAAGAACGGTTCCAGGCCTTCCTCAATGGGGAAACCCAGATTGTAGCCGATGAAGCGTTTTGCAATGCAGTTCGGAGTTACTATGAGGTAAGTTTGAAGAGTCTGATGCCTTTTAAAAGACATTTTTAATGGCTTTCCCATTTTAAGAAGCTCACTGGTGTGATAGGATGGCTGTGAGTTTGCCACCTTCCTTGAAAGCATTGTCAGTTCTAGTTTGCAATTTAAAAACGGATTCCACAGCCTGGCTTTGAGAGATAAACAGAATTGGAAGTTATTCACATCCTTTGAGGGAGAAGTAAGCTGTTTAGAAAAATCTCCTGGCAGTGATTGATATAGCTGAGTGTAGCTATCTCTGGGTCCACATGTCTAGTTTATCCTTTTTAATCAGGATTTCAATAGTAAATTGCTATCTTGTGCCATTCTGTTCACTAAACTTTATAATATTTAAGGCCAGGAACTCATTTCATGAGGATAAATTGAATTCTTTTCTTCCCGGGGAGATACTACTACAATACCACCTTTCTCTCTCTTCTGATTTTAGTTTGTGAGTCATCAGGAATTCTCTGTGGACTTCCTATGGGCACCAGTTTTCACACAGTGTCATTAACCGCTTCAGTGAGTGGCCAGTAGATGTTAAGAGAGTTCCCTTTTTTCCTGAGGACTTTGAGTCATTTGGTGCATGGATTCCTTCCACTGTGAAGATAGTCTACATCTCTCAGCTGAAGAACAACATACAAAGGTGTATTAGACTAGTACAAATTAAAAATGTAGAGATGCAGTGTGTCTGAAGTTTTCTGAGGCAGGGAAATATCTTTGCAAGAGTAACAAAGTAACTGGATATACAGATACTTGGTTGGATTAGTAATTAATTGATGGTGTGTATGTATCAGAAGTGGCTTAATGCAACCCGAGGGAGGTGTATGTTATCCCGAGCCTAGGCCTGTCAAACAAGATAAAAGTATAGAAGTCTTACTCACCAGATGTGTGTGTGTGGCAAGAATCTAGTGGCAATAGTGGATGCTGTCTAACTGAACCTTGACTCAGAATATCTTTTTTTTTTTTAATTTATTTATTTATTTTTGGCTGTGTTGGGTCTTTGTTGCTGTGTGAGGGCTTTCTCTAGTTGCGGCAAGCGGGGGCTACTCTTCGTTGCGGTGCATGGGCTTCTCATTGCAGTGGCTTCACTTGTTGTGGAGCACGGGCTCTAGGCGCGTGGGCTTCAGTAGTTGTGGCTCGTGGGCTTAGTTGCTCTGCAGCATGTGGGATCTTCCCAGACCAGGGCTCGAACCTGTGTCCCCTGCATTGGCAGGCGGATTCTTAACCACTGCGCCACCAGGGAAGCCCGACTCAGAATATCTTAACAAGTATAGGGTATCCAAAGCTTGAGTCTTTGAGTCAAAGTCTTGCAAGATGAAATCTTGCCTTGAATCTTAATAGATGAAATGTAAGGGCCTATACTTGCATCATGTAGTAAAAGAAAAGCCAAGCGTTTGTGTTCAGGAGGAAAGAAATGGGTTAAGTAATTTGTGTAAAAAGATGTAATTAAGCAAACTCAGTTTTGGTTCAGTACTGTGGTATTGTACATGTTAACATTAGGAAAAGAAACCGGGTGAGGGGGGCATGGGGGCTCTTTGTACTACATGTGCCACTTTTGTGTAAACCTAAAATTACTCCAAAATAAATATATTCCGAAGTAAGTGTTTTTCGTAAGGGTATTACAAAGAAGTAAGCATAATATGTTGTCAGTTTCGTAAAAGGCACACTTAAGCTGTGTTAATGAGAATATTTTTCCTGTAATAAAGGAGTATCACCATTTGGTTTCTAAACGAGGATGGTGTGCTTTTCTGGGTACAAACTACAAATGAAAAGATGTGGGTAAGTTTAGTGATAACAGGTTTGAAACATATCATAATATAGATCACTTGAAGGGCCTAAAGACAGATTAGGCTTGTGTTGTGTGTGGCCCAAGGGTAAAACTAGAATTAACATGGAAACTGAAGTGGGGGAGATTTCAACCTAATACCATTGGAGTTTGGTTGTACCTCCCAGATACAGAGTGGACTGGAGAGTGCAGCATCACTGGCGGCCAGATTCCCGCTCACTTCACAATCACTTGGGAAGCATTTTGCACAGAGGGGTCCCAGAGCTCTGCCCTGGGCTTACTGAATCAGAATTTCAGAATCTATATTTTTAAAAGCTTTCCAGGTGATTCGCTTACAACTGGTAGATTGCTGACCAATGGAATTAGATGATCGCTTGCTGGGATTGTTACAGAAAGAGATGTAAGTACTGAAGAGTGTTCAAAATGGCAGCTGGGAAACGACTGCGGCCTATTAGAAAGTCAGGAAATGTGGCTTCACATTGAACTCAGATGCTTACCAAACACATAACAGACAAGTCATTGAACCTCTGTGAGCTCCAGTGTTTCTATTTCTATTATCTAATTGGTGGGTAGTAATGTTTAAGTATTGGGCTAGGTGATCCAGGGTTTTCTATTCTTTGGGTAGTATTTCCAACAATTGTTGGCTTGTGAGACTGTAGCTAACTTGTCTTTGTGAAGTTCTCAAAGGGGTTAAGATTTATATTAATGTCTTTGGAGTCTATATTCCTGATTTACATTTGGGGAGTTACCATTTCCTAGGTGGCACACATTCAGTACTCAAACTCTTGATAAGTAAATTTTGTTGGAAAAATAAGGTAAAAAAATTGCTTCTCAATTTTTCCTACAAAAGTCTTTACCGTCTTTTTTAAGGATTATATTTTAGTATACTTTGCTATGACTAACAATGCTGGTAGTCTCAAGTGAAGTAAGTCAGAAAGAGAAAGACAGATACCATACGATAATCACTTATATGTGGAATCTAAACTATGACATAAATGAACATATCTACGAAACAAAAACAGACATAGAGAACAGACTTGTCACTGCTAAAGGGCAGGTGGTTGGAGGGAAGGACGGAGTTTGGGATTAGCAGCTGCAAACCATTATATATAGAATGGATAAACAACAAGGTCCTACTGTATAGCACAGAGAGCTGTATATTCAATATCCTGTGATAGACCATAATGGGAAAGAATATGAAAAGGATGTATGTATAACTGAGTCACTTTACAGCAGAAATTAAACAAAACATTGTAAATCAACTATACTTCAATAAAATTTTAAAAACCTGCTGGTAGCCTCTGCTATAATCACCTCTGTGGCACTTCTTACAGCTTACCAACAATATCTATTTTTTCTTCTTCCAGTATCTTTATGCTAAACAGTGAAAATATTACTACCCACAAATTCCATAAATAGAAACTGAAGCTCACAGAGGTTTCAATGACTTGTCCACTGTTGTATATTTGGTAAGCATCTGAGTTCAGTGTGAATCCAGATTTTCTGACTTTCACGGTGCCATTTGAATACACCTGTGCCACGTACTGTGCAAAACACTTCGAAAATGTTTTTATTCTTCAGAATAAACCTTTTAAGCAGAATTATTCCCATCTTAGAGACAAAGTTCAGTGACTAGTGCCCAAAGCTGCATAGCTAATAGCAGAGCCAAAACCTCACTCTTTCCACTAAAGCTTATTAAAAACAGATCTTGGGTTCTACCCAACACCTATTGAATCATAATTCCTTGGGATGGAGCATCTGAATTTTGAACTTGCACCTGGGGATGACTTTGGTTCAGTCTGTGTTTTGAGAAACATGTCGACCTAGATCTTAATGACTTCTTGAATGTATGTTCCCTGAAGGAACCATTTCTGCCCTGGTTATCATCTTATTCCACAAATGTAGCAAGTATTTTGTGGCACACAAATGCTTTCAACAAAAGCTTGTTGACTAAGTGGATGAGTATTGGAGCACTTATATTGTATATTATGTTGTATATTTGGGTTTTTTTCTCCATAATTTTTAAATTAAAGTATCACTTCAATAGTGCCATGGAATTTCTTTCCATTATGATCTCAATTTCATGGCTTTGTGGTTCCTCAAAGACGGCAGATGCTTCAGAAGCACAGTTGGGCTTTATGTTCTTTCTAACCTAGTATTCTATGATTTTATGATCTTTTTTGGCTTATGTATTTCAAGGTTTCCCTTTTCAGGGATGTTACATGTTGTCTCCTGTATACAGCTGTTTTCAACAGTTAATCCATCAGTAGCGATTTTCTAATATATTAGATTTTTGGTAGCCTTTAGCTGTGATGGACATTTCTAATCATGGCAGTATATGTGTGTGTGAATATATCCATATATGTGAAAAACCCTAGTAAACCTGTATCACCAATTAAATTGAAAATATATCTTTATACTTAGGGCTTACAAGTTCTCCAAAGTCTGTTTGTTATTAATTTTTCTAGCTTCATAAATGGTACTCCTTCAGTGATTTTATGAATAGTCCTTTCCATCTTGGTTGTATGTCTGTTTTATATAGACAATTAAGAATTATCCGTCTTTTTTTTTAAGCTAAACTTTGTTATTATTATTATTCTTTTGGCCGTGTGGCATGTGGGATCTTAGTTCCCCGAGCAGAGATCGAAACCGCACCCCCTGCATTGAAAGCTTGCAATCTTAACTACTGGACCAGCAGGGAAGTCCCTATCTGTCTCTTCTTAAACTGGTTGTACCTTTGGATATTTGGTTTACTTTACCTCTCTTTAATACCTGGGATCTTGGTGTGCTACTCAATATATTTCTTTTTCTCCACAGTATTTGACCAAAAGCATTTCTTCAAAGTACGTTCATTATTTTATTTTATTTTATTTTATTTTTATTTATTTATTTTTTTTGCGGTATGTGGGCCTCTCACTGTTGCGGCTCTCCCGTTGCGGAGCACAGGCTCCGGACGCGCAGGCTCAACGGCCACGGCTCACGGGCCCAGACGCTCTGCGGCATGTGGGATCTTCATGGACCGGGGCACGAACCCGTGTCCCCTGCATCGGCAGGCGGACTCTCAACCACTGCGCCACCAGGGAAGCCCACGTTCATTATTTTAAAAAGTATATAATTTCTTTCAACTAGATCGTGACAGGATTGAATCTTTCTGGGTTTTTAAAATGTGGTGCCTTCTTGGGTGTTTGTTCATATGTCTTTGTATATCTATATCTATGTCAGTATTAAACATTTACCGTGAATATTTTTTTTATTTTTTATTTATTTATTTTAACATCTTTATTGGAGTACAGTTGCTTTACAGTGGTGTGTTAGTTTCTGCTTTATAACAAAGTGAATCAGTTATACATATACATATGTTCCCATATCTCTTGCATCTCCCTCCCTCCCACCCTCCCTATCCCACCCCTCCGGGCGGTCACAAAGCACCGAGCTGATATCCCTGTGCTATGCGGCTGCTTCCCACTAGCTATCTGCCTTACGTTTGGTAGTGTATATATGTCCATACCTCTCTCTCGCTTTGTCACAGCTCACCCTTCCCCCTCCCCATATCCTCAAGTCCGTTCTCCAGTAGGTCTGTGTCTTTATTCCTGTCTTACCCCTAGGTTCTTCATGACATTTTTTTCCCCTTAAATTCCATATATATGTGTTAGCATACAGTATTTGTCTTTCTCTTTCTGACTTACTTCACTCTGTATGACAGACTCTAGGTCTATCCACTTCATTACAAATAGCTCAATTTCGTTTCTTTTTATGGCTGAGTAATATTCCATTGTATATATGTGCCACATCTTCTTTATCCATTCATCCGATGATGGGCACTTAGGTTGTTTCCATCTCCGGGCTATTGTAAATAGAGCTGCAATGAACATTTTGGTACATGACTCTTTTTGAATTATGGTTTTCTCGGGGTATATGCCCAGTAGTGGGATTGCTGGGTCATATGGTAGTTCTATTACTGTGAATATTATTCAATATGTTATATATTGTAGAAGCATATACTGTGAAGATCATTTTTATATGACAATGCTACTTCTATCTCATCCACTTTTACAAGATAACTTTGGTTTAAATATTGGCCTATAAAATAATAATAATAAACAAGAAATCTGTTTTTGAAATTACATCAGTCTTTTTCCTCATAAAGTTAGCATAATTAGGGGAAAAAGAATGGACCCAAGTGCTAAACCACCTAACTAGGCAAACTTGATGATACAGAAGAACCAGAACAGGAAAAGAAGAAAGAAATGGTAGATAGAATACACAGCTATTGATACTTAATAAAAGTTTAGCAGTTACATTCTTGATAATTTTATGGTTGCTAATTGCTGTTAGATTCTGCAGTACCTTCATCTTTTTTTTTCTTTCATTGAAGTTTTCTTCTTTCCCTTCACGCTCCCCCTGCCCCCCAAAGTAACTCGCTGTCTGGAGGAAGACATAAAATGGACAGTAGTCCTACAAGTATCTGTCGTTTCTTTCTAGCCATATCTTTTTTGCTTGTTCTGTTTTTCAATTTAGGAGACTTCAGCTGATTCTGTGGATGGGTAAACATAGGTTTATTGTAGTATGTTACTTTCCAAGTCGTCCTTCCCATCCGATATTGGCTTCTGTTCACAAAATTCAGGTGGACTTCATCCAAATACAACCAATGACAGTGTGATTTATAACAGATATGTGGAAAAGAAAATGGCCTTTCTTTGGAGATTTCCCAAAGATGGTATATAATTGCTTACTAGCTGCTTTCAGCGTAACAAACATTCACGTTCTGTTATTGTGTAAAAAAATGGATGTTGGAGTCTCTCTTCCCCTTTTTGGTGGGTTGGCTTTGTTCACAACTTTTTGGAAAGGAGGTGTATTTTTCTTCTTACCTCCATTTGTTTACGTTCTCTTCTGGTTCCTGAGAATGGATGAGATGAGAGTTAGAAGTTTTTAATCTTTAAAAATTATCAAAGAAGGACTAAAATAAATCTTGCCCCACCATCACCACCAAAACCCCTTGCTTTTCAGATTTTCTACTTGTATAATGATACAAATGGGAATTCCTTCAATAAAGAAAAACTGCCTTCAGTGTGAATTTACAGGTTTCATACGAAAGGAAAAATTACTCATTTTCATCTCAAAATATTGAGCTCCAGTTTTGGCCCTTTTATTGCATACTTTTATTTAAAGTGCATTCTGGGATTCAGAAGTTTTCTACTTTGATAGTACTTTAAGAACACTTTAATAGAAGTATACTATGACTGTTAGAGAATTTTTAAAATATTAAAGAGGAAAAGCTTCTGTAATCTGATAACTGCTTTAAAAATAAAATATTAATTATTAAAGAAGAAGTTAAATATCCCCTATAATTCCAATGCCTACAGACAACTGTAACAGTTTGGTGTTTCTCTTTTGTGTATATTAACTGGAATTATTTCAATTTTTTTACATATGTCATGAGCATTCTTTACTATTAACTATTTTTCAAGAGTGTGGTTTTAAATAGCTGTGTAATAGACCATTGTCTGCCTGTATCTAAATTTTATTCAGTTTCCTTGTTTCAGACGCTTAAGTTTTCTCCATTCTTAACTGTTAAAATAAGTGCTGAGATGATCATTTATATTCTTAAATAGGTTCATCTTTAAATTTCTGCAAGTGGTATTACTGGATGATGGAAGATAAACATTGTTTAAGCTCTTATAATACAGATTACCAAATTGTCCTCAAAAGTACTAAAATTTATGCTACCATAACAGTGTATGAGAGTGTCATTTTTTTTCCCTTCACACTTGGTATTATCATAAAATAAATGCCAAGTGATAGGTTCACTTGTTTTTATTTTACTGTTAGCGAAATTCAACACTTCCATACTGGCCATTCATATTTCTTTCTTTCTGAATTACCTGTTCATGCCCTTTGTCCATTTTTCCATTCAGATTTTGGATGTTCATCTTTTAAATACTGATTTATAAGTGTTCTTCATACACTAGGATGACTATTAACCCCTTTTTATGCTGCAATTATTTTCAGGGTTTTCTTTTTTTTCATTTTGCAATTTTAAGTTTCCTTACCTCTGATACTCATTTATTTCCTGTTCTGATAGAATGAAAGACATATTCTCATTCCAAGCAGAGACTGCACCACGTTTTATTTCCTTTGAATTTTCTTTTCTTGTTCATAGGTTATTCGTGCCAGTGGTTTGCATCATACCTTTCCCTCCTCTCCTCATTCCAGCTACGACCCTTTTTGGATTAGTAGCTCTCTGAGTAGAGTGTGTTGATGTAACTCAGGTGTTTGCTGTGGGCCTGTTTCCCTACCCGTTGAAGGGGGAAGAGGATTTCTAAAGCTCCCTCCCTTTGTGCAAGCCTCTGAGAGTTAATTTGTTTCTTTATATTGCTGTTTCTTCTTTTCCTTGCCCTACACGCTCTCACGTCTCCAAAATGTAAAGAATAAAAAAAAAACATGGCTTGATACTATAGCTAATGATACTAGATACTCTAGGACTAATGTCCAGGCCATGGTGTTTGAATTTTTGTACACATTTATGTTGGGAAAAATCTATATATCTTCCTAGTCCAGAGCATCAGGAAACTTGACCTTAGCTGTCAGTTTCTTCCAGGGAAGTTGGGAATGTCTGCCTCGGCTTCCCACTGCCAGCAATCAGTTTGGTATCATTCCTTTTCTTTCACCTACTTTCTTTCCCTGACGTTATATCCTGACCTTTAATATTTATTTAAAAAATAAGTGCAGTTGTGTAATGGTTGATTTGTGAAAACTGAGAGACTTTTAAGGCTTTTTTGATTTGTTTTATAAAATTACCTTTTTTAGAATTAAAAGGCACCATCCAAGTGTGTGTGTGTGTGTGTGTGTGCGCGCAAGCTAGAGGGAGAAGGGCTGGCAGATCTGCATTTAAATATTTTGATGTCAGTTTCTTGATAGCACTTTACTTTGGGATGGAAAGATTTACTGTTCATATTCCAAGGGATGTTTGACCTGTCAAAATCTCTTAAACTTTGAAATAATACCATGGAAAAGGCCTATTTTTTCATAGTGAATTGATGATCGCTAAGTAAACCAGGATTGGCATCCTGTGTCAGGAGGGTATGAAAAATGTCAGCACATTCATAGATGAAATCCAGTAACCAGTAATGAGAAGTGAGGTTTTAAATTTTCATCGAGCTCTGCAGATCACATTGTGTTTGTTATTTTTGATATTAGCCACTTTATTTCACATCACATTTTCTTAAATTCTAAGTATGGCATTTTAAATTAAGTATTCGGAAATAAAAGTGCTACAGATTTCCAATATCAAAAAAACAAACAACCCAATCCAAAAATGGGCAGAAGACCTAAATAGAGATTTCTCCAAAGAAGATATGCAGATTGCCAACAAACACATGAAAAGATGCTCAACATCACTAATCATAAGAGAAATGCAAATCAAAACTACAATGAGGCATCACCTCACACCAGTCAGCATGGCCATCATCAAAAAATCTACAAACAGTAAATGCTGGAGAGGGTGTGGAGAAAAGGGAACCCTCTTGCACTGTTGGTGGGAATGTAAATTGATACAGCCGCTATGGACAATAGTATGGAGGTTCCTTAAAAAACTAAAAATTGAACTACCGTTCATAGTAGTCCAAAAATGGACTACTCTGTCCATTTTGACATGGTTTGTACATGCTTCTATTTTTAAAATTACAACAAACAATTGTAGGGAAGAAATTTTTCTTTCTCCAGTGGCCTTTAATGCTACATGTTTTGATGAAGCAGTAAGTGATAATTTTCTGCTTTTGTGATGTTTTTGCCCCATTGGAATATATTTAATCCTTTATGTACTGCTGAGATTGAGATTTTAGCTTGACTACTAAATTCTGTGATCTAAAACTTTCTGTCACAGAGGAATTTAATTTCCTTCCTAGCTTACCTTCATTTCTTATAAAATTATGTGTACATCTGATAGTGTAGCATGGACAGGTGTTAAGCTAGTGATTACAAGTGGATATGATGGGTCCTTCAAAAGGGAAGATATTAAACATACTTAACTTTTGTTCCATGTGTGTTGGGAGGAAAGGAGATCAGCCTTCCCTCTTTCTTCCTGCGCCGGTAGCCTTTGTTTTTTAAACTGGCTCTGTTTCAAGCTGTAGCGCACTCACACATGATAGGCGTGATGTGCACCTGGCCTTCTTTCCTTAGCAGGATAGCCAGAGAAGGTAGATGGTTCTAGCAAGCTAGGGAGCAGAGAGGAGGGCTGCGTGGGACTTGCAGCTTGCTCCCCGCCATGTAGAACTCCACATACGAGTCAGGCTGGCCCCTTCTCGCTCCCAGCCCCTTGTCCCTTTTCTTGCATCTGCTTCCCTTTCCTCCTTTCCCCTCATCCTTCTCCCCCTCTTTGCAGAACTCTCTGCACAGTCAGGCTGGCCCCTCAGGGCCCTGCGAAGTGACCCGTGGTTGGAGGTTGCCTCCTTGCACACTTGAATCCTGACTTGCCCATGGCTAGCAAGAATGCAAAGGGAGTTGAGTCTATGTAACATAGATTTATATTTTGGCTTTTCCTTTACATGGCTCTTCCGAATTGTGTACATTTATAATGGCATAAGGTAGCAGTCCCTAAAAGTTTTATTATGGAAATAGTAAGTGGCCAGTGATCTTAACAGAAATGCAGCAGCATTGGAGAAAGCAGGATAGAGTCCGCCGTGACCTTAGATTGTTACCCTGTGATTGAGAAACAGGTTCATTTCATTGCTTCCATTCCCTGTTACACCAGACCAGCTGACAGAGTTCTTGGCTTCCCACATGGTCTCTGAGAAGTAGTCCGTGGTCACTGTGTCAGCTTCTCTGCTCCACAGCGCTGTCTCCTTAAGTGTTGTATTGTGACCATTCCTTGCCAGCTCTTACACCTTTATGTCTTAGTCCATTCAGGCTGCTTTTAACAAACCATCACGCTGGGTGACTTATAAGAAACAGAAATTGCTCAGTTCTGGATTCCGGGAAGTTCAAGATCATGGTTCTGGCAGAGTCAGTGTGGTGGCTGGCGAGGACCTACTTCCTGGTTCATAGAAGGTACTGTCCCACCATGTCCTGACACGGCAGAAGGGCTCTGGAGCTCCATGGAGTCTCTTTTTATAAGAGCTCTGACTCCATTCGTGAGGGCTCTACTCTCATGACTTAAGCACCTCCCAAAGACCTCACCTTCTGATACTCTCACATTGGGGGTTAGGATGTCAACCTATGAATTCTGGAAGTACACAAACTTATTATAGCACCTCATTTCACCGAACTTCCTCATACATACTTGACTGGTGAGTGATGGGGAGCAAATGTGATTACCTGAATATAATGTACACATCTTGCTTTTCATTACCCTGTGACCTGTTTAAAAGGCTCCTGCCACCCTTATCTACCCAGAGAACCCTCTCTGTCTTGTGAGACTGAGCTCCCCGGTTACATCTCTAGGTAACTTTCCCTGGTCCCCCAGCCTCCTCTCTCCTTCTACGCCCCCCTCCCTCCTCCTTCCTTCTTTTCCCCTCCCTCCCCTCCCTTCCTTTTCCACTTACTCCCTCCCATGATTTTTCCATGTCAAAAAATTTCTAGCTGTGTAGGAATATAATGGAGAATGATGATATAAAATGCTTTGAGTAGTCAGATTAAAAGGTAATGGTTGAAGTGCTTAATGACAGTCACATAAACTACACATACAAAGTTTCTACTTAGCAAACTCTAAATATGTCTTTTGTTAAAGTAAAGAAGGCAGGATATACTATGTTGTGCTGAGATAATTAAGTAGTATTTCAGTATTTTCTGCCCACTAATTTTACTATGTGGGGAAAATGATTATGCCCTCTCCAGGGTACATTCTTAAATTTAAGGCCTATTAAGCCAAGAGATGGAAGGGTTGGAAAGATTGCAGTTGCTAAATGTTGTGTAAGATTCTCTACAGTAGAGTGTTGTTTCCTCTCCCTAATCTTAAGCCACTTCTTTATTACTATTAACTTTTGGATGTGAAAGTTATTACCTTTTCACTTGCAAGATATCTTCCAAGTGGGAAATCTAAGCAGTATTATCTGTAAGCTGTTTGTAGCCAATGTTTATTGGGAGAAAAAGGCTCTGCTTTTTAATGTTAATGTACCTTATTTTTATAAAAAAATTTTACATGGTCTTCTCCATTTAATATATTGTTTATTCAAAATTTAAAAAAATCTTGTCAACAAGAACTATTTATGGTCTGTTTTTATGCCTTCATACCTTCAATTTACACATTTTTGAAGTTGCCAGGCTCTTCACGCATTCTGCTACATATCTGTCATTCTTGCTTGTTTGGTGCGACCAAACTGAGAAGAGGAGAAAACTTTGTAATTGGGTTCTGACAAGCCTATTTGGGAAATTAACGCAAAATGGTAAAAAGTGATAGGTAATGCCAAATATGAGAATAAGGATCAGTCATACCCTGAATTCAAAAGTATGAATATTGGGATAGATTAGATAATACAGAGTAGATAATGTTGGGAAAGATTATTTATACTACGAAGTGAGTCTTTGTTTTGCCTTTTAATTAGTTATAAAGTTTCCTTAGCTGCAAATTTTGTTGGCGTATTGAAAATCAGATATGATACATGTGTTACAGAGATTGTCAACATTTGAAGTGTTATTTTCTGTTGTAGTACAGTGAAGGGTATGTTCGTATTCCAAGTAAAGACTCAACTCCATTTTACTTCCTTTGAGCACTAAGTGACTATAAATAGACTCACACTATATCAAGTCAGGTTTTTGCCCCCAAATGAGTTTGTTGCAAACTTATGAAAAAGAAAATTCTTAGGGGTTTTCATGTTGAATTGTGTGTAAAAGACTGTGGCCCTTAGTAAAATCTAGGGGAACACAATCATATGTTTTTGTCAATGTTTCTGTTAGGTCCAGGGCAGACTTTAAGCTTTGATGGTACCTTACTAAGAGCAGAACATGTGGGACTTGACTTTCAAGTTTTGCACTGTGTTTCGTTTTTATAGTTGTACAACTTGCTTTCTTTCTCACAGATTATGTTCATTTTTAAGCCTTATATGCTGGAGAATTTTGACCATGGCAGATGATTTTAGCTCGTGTTGTCCATGGGAAAGCAGCCCTTTTTTAAAATGTAGGATCAGTACTACACCCCAGACCTTACTCAAAGGAGCATGAACTCAGTTTGAACTGCAGGTGGGCCATGCAGTCAGCCTTGGTACACAGGCCTGGAATGACACCGGTATTTTCCTAGGAATAGGTGTATGGAAGAGAATCTTTTCATATCCTTTAGGTGTAGGCGGGACCATATCTGTTGCTTTGAAATTGCAAGGAACAGAAATCCTGTGTGGCTTATAGAGGAGCCATGCTTGGATTCATGTGGCTTGTCCAGAGGCTCAAATCGCCCCCCATCAGTTTGGCTCAGGAAGGAGAAACCTTCTCCAGGAGGAAGGGTAGTGAGGACTGACCAATCCTAACTAAAAGCAGTGGGAAGTCCAATAACATTCACTCACTTAAGAGTTGTGTCCTGTCACTAGAGAGAACTCCCATGCCGTTCAGTACTGGAGAGATGTAAGGTTAAGAGGTTTGGTATATGGTGGAAGAGATCAAGAACCTCACATAAAACCTGAAAACAGGGGCGGTCGTCCTTGGAAGGAAGGAAGCGCAGTCGCATGCCATTTCAGAGGAGATTGTGTGTATAGGTGGGTTCTTCCACCACCCAGACTTGGTAAATTCATAGTGCCAAAATTAGCCTCTTGATGGGAGTGTTTAGGTTCATAGGTCATGGATTCAGAACAATCCTGTGAACTGACTAGCATTTGGCAAAGCTAAAAGCAAGGCTGTTTACCTTTTTAAACTTATACTCTTTGGTCTTTGCTGTAGTGTTTGCTGAATATACTATTGTCTGAGATAACTGAACTATTGCTGTCTGAGCCTGGGAATTCACAAACTTATGAGGAGTGGAAAGAAATAAACATGCTAAAAACAAAGATAAAATAGAAATTTTAAAATAATAAAGAAACAATTACTTAAAGAATTAGTTACATGAGAAGACTTAATGAGACAAATGCTACCAAGATTGATGAAAACATGAACAAATAAACGCAATTAGGAATATAAAAATGAGATTTAACTACAGATAGAATAATTTAAATATCGTAAAATTACTTTGAACAGTGTTATGCCATTAGATTATGAAACTTAAATGAAGTGATACTTTTGTTGAAAAACAAGACTGACCCAAGAAGAAATAGAAAACCTGAACTGTTGTCCATTAGGACAGTGAAGTGATAATCCAAGACTATCTACCCAAAGAGACTAAGCTCAAATAGTTTTACCAAACCTTTAAGGAAAGATAATTTGTAAGAACTGTCTCAGAAGTTAGAAAGAGAAAGCTTATTTGAGGCTAGTATATCTTTGCAAATAACCAAATTGGGAAAATGTAAGAATAGAAAACTAAGGACCAGTCTCATTTTACATGGATGCAGAAACCCTTAATAAAATATTAAATTTCAGGGATATACATCAAGATGAAGTATGTCTTATCCTATGAGTATGTGAATGATTCAATATTAGAAAAGCTTAATATCACCTACCACATTAAGAGGTGAAAGAGAAAAATCATGTGATTACATTAATGTAACAGAAATGGCATTTAATAAAATTCAGTATCTTCTCAGGATGAACAAATCTGTTCAAGATAAAGCACTTCTAGAAACTTCTTAAACATCAGAAATGTACAGAAAATATCACTTAATGGGGAGTGAAGATTTTGAAGATTTTGAAAAATCAGGAGTAAGACGAGGATGGCTGTCATCACTTACTATTACATACAGGCATACCTCCTTTTATTGTGCTTCACTTTATTGCTCTTTACAGATATTTACATTTTTATAAACTGAAGGTTTGTGGCAATCCTGTTTGGAGCAGGTCTTTTAGTGCCATTTTTCCAACATCTGTTGCTCACTTCGTGTCTCTGTCACGTTTTTGTAATTCTTGTAATATCTCAAACTTTCATTATTATATTTGTTATGGTGGTCTGTGATCAGTGATCTTTGTTACTATTGTAATTGTCTTGGGTGCCACAAGTCATGGCTGTATAAGATGGTGTGTGTGTTCTCACCGTTTCACCTACTGGCTGTTCCTGGTCTTTTTTTCCTCTCCTTGGGCCTCCCTGTTCCCTGGGACACACCAATATTGAAATTAGGTCAATTAGTAACCATGCAGTGGTCTCTAAATAGTCAAGTGAAAGGAATAGTTGCACATCTCTCACTTTAAATCAAAAGCTAGGTGTGATTAAGCTTAGTGAGGGAGGCATGTTGAAAGCCACGGTAGGACAAAAGCTGGGCTTCTTGCACCAAACAGTTAGCTAAGTTGTGAATTCAAAGAAAAAGTTCTTGAAGGAAATAAAACGTGCTACTACAGTGAATCACTCCTTCTTGTGAATGATAAGAAAGCAAAACAGGCTTGCTGCTGATAAGGAGAAAGTTTGAGTGGTCTGGATAGAAGATCAAACTACCCACAACATCCCCTTAAGCCAAACCTAATCCAGAACAAAGCCCTAACTCTCTTCAATTCAATGAAGAGGTGAGGAAGTTGCCCAAGAAAAGTTTGAAGCTAGCAGAGGTTGGTTCATGAGGTTAAAGGAAAGAAACCATTTCCATAACATAAAAGTGCAAGCTGAAAGCGGCAAGTGCTGATGTAGCAGCTCCAGCTGATTCATTCATTGGCCTAGCTAGATACAGAAGACCTCGCTAAGATAATGAAGGTGGCTACAGTAAACAACAGATTTTCAGTATAGACAAAACAGCCTTAAATCAGAAGATGATGCTATCTAGGACTTTCATAGCTGCAGAGAAGTCAATACCTGGCTTCAAAGAACAGGCTGGCTCTCTTGTTAGGGGCTAATGCAGCTGGTGACTTTCAGTTGAAGCTAATGTTAATTTACCATTCTGAAAATCCTGGGTCGTTAAGAATTATGCTAAATCTACTCTGCCTGTGCTCCACAAATGGAACAACCAAGCCTGAATGACAGCACATCTGTTTACAACATGGTTTACTGAATATTTCAAGCCTACTGTTGAGACCTACTGCTCAGAAAATTCCTGAAGATGTGATTGAATTGCTGCAGTCTCACAATCAAACTTTAATTGGTGAGGAGTTGCTTCTTAGGGATGAGCAAAGAAAGTATTTCTTGAGATGGAATCTACTCTTGCTGAAGCAGCTGTGAAGATTTTTGAAGTGACAACAAAGAATTTAGAATATTACATAAACTTCATTGAGAAAGCAGTGGGAAGGTTTGAGAGGATTGACTGCAGCTTTTTTTTTTTTTTTTTTTTTTTTTGACTGCAGCTTTTAAAGAAGTTCTATTGTGGGTAAAATGCTATCAAACAGCACTGCATGCACCAGAGAAATCGTTTGAGAGAAAGAGTCAATTGATGTGGCAGACTTCATTTAAGAACTGGCCACAGCGACCTCAGTTGTCAGCGACAAACACCCTGATCAGTCAGCAGCAAAAGAAAACACATTGAGGAAGACCCTCCATCAGCAAAAAGATTATAACTCGCTGAAGGCTCAGCCGATGGTTAGCATTTTTTAGCAATAAAGTATTTTTAAATGAAGGTACATACATTTTCTGACGTAATGCTACGTAACACTTACTAGGCTACAGTATACTGTAACCATAACCTGTATGCATTGGGAACCCCCCCCCCCCCCCGCAAATCTGTATGACCTGCTTTATTGTGGTGGTCTGGGACCAAACCCACAGTATTTCCAAGGTATGCCTGTATTGTAATGGAGTACGAAAAAGAGCATCGTTAAACTTGTAGTGGTAAAGTTATACCATCTGCATATATGGAGAGTTTATTTTCTATGTGGACAATTTTAAGGGGACCTATAGAGAAACTAGAAAAAGTAATGACTTCAGGAAGATTATCTAGTTTTTACCCAGCAGACATACAGAAATCTGTAGCACTTTTTTTTTAACAAATAAAATACATGTTTTTAAAACAAAATTACAATACTGAAAATAAAGTTTATCTTGCTTTTTCACTTACCAAGAGAATTTTCTTAGGTCGGTAGATAGACTTTATAAATTGAATTTTATAGAGATATTATTTTATTTTGAAAATACATCATAATTTACTTAACTGTTCACATATTTTGGGCTAATTAGATTATTTCCATTTTCATTATTATAAATAACATTGAAATCAATATCTATAGACAACCCTTTTTAATTTCTTAAGCTAGATCAGAGAGGTAGAATTTCTGGTTCAAAAAAAAACTTTGAAGTTTTTTTTTTTTTTAACATCTTTATTGGAGTATAATTACTTTACAATGGTGTGTTAGTTTCTGCTGTATAACAAAGTGAATCAGCTATACGTATACATATATTCCCGTATCTCCCCCCTCTTGCGTCTCCCTCCCACCCTCCCTATCCCAGTCCTTTAGGTGGACACAAAGCACCGAGCTCATCTTCCTGTGCTATGCAGCTGTTTCCCACTAGCTATTTATTTCACATTTGGTAGTGTATATATGTCCGTGCCACTCTCTCACTTGGTCCCAGCTTACCTTTCCTCCTCCCCGTGTCCTCAAGTCCATTCTCTACGTCTGCATCTTTATTCCTGTCCTGCCCCTAGGTTCTTCAGAACCATTTTTGGTTTTGTTTTTGTTTTTAGATTCCGTATATATGGGTTAGCATATGGTATTTGTTTTTCTCTTTCTGACTGACTTCATTCTGTATGAGAGTCTCTAGGTCCATCCATCTCACTACAGATAACTCAATTTTGTTTCTTTTTATGGCTGAGTAATATTCCATTGTATATATGTGCCACATCTTCTTTATCCATTCATCTGTCAATGGACACTTAGGTTGCTTCCATGTCCTGGCTATTGTAAGTAGAGCTGCAGTGAACATTGTGGTACATGACTCTTTTTGAATTATGGTTTTCTCAGGTTATATGCCCAGTAGTGGGATTGCTGGGTCGTATGATAGTTCTATTTTTAGTTTTTTAAGGAACCTCCATACTGTTCTCCATAGTGGCTGTATCAGTTTACATTCCCATCAACAGTGCAAGAGTGTTCCCTTTTCTCCGCACCCTCTCCAGCATTTACTGTTTGTAGATATTTTGACGATGGCCATTCTGACTGGTGTGAGGTGATCCTCATTGTAGTTTTGATTTGCATTTCTCTTATGATTAGTGGCGTTGAGCATCCTTTCATGTGTTTGTTGGCAATCTGTGTATCTTCTTTGGAGAAATGTCTATTTAGGTCTTCTGCCCATTTTTGGATTGGGTTGTTTGTTTTTTTTGATACTGGAAAACTGTAGCACTTTTATTAAATAACAATAACTTACTAGAAAATGGCAGTAGGAAAAAATAATTCATTTTCAAAAGCATCAACACATAAAGTACCTCTTAAATACAAATCCCACCCTAATACTTCAAGGCCCCTGGGGAGAAATATTATGAAATATTACTGAAGAACATAAAAGAGAAATATATCTTGTTTTTGAATGGGAAGAGTCAATTTCATAAAGATAGCATTTATCCTCAAGTTTGTCGGTAAGTCATTACAATCACAACCCCCTAGCAGAGTTTTGCTTTACATCACTTGATAAGATGATACTGAAATTTATATGAGAAAGCAAAGGGTCAGCAATAGCCAAGACTATATAGAAAAGGAGGAGGAGTGACAAGGGGCGATTTGCCCTACCAACGTTCCAAGTTACTGTAATTGAGATAGACTGGTATTAGTAGAGGGGCGGGTCAGAAATAAACTCACACATGGATATAAACTTTATATGCTTTACAGGTGGCATTATACATTTTTCGGAAAGTATCAGTAGACTGATGAATAAACGTTGCTAGGATAATTGGCTACCCATATGGAATTAAAGATAATACTGGAGTCTGTCTTTGCATTGTGCACAAATATATTCTAAATATATTAAATACAGAAATGGGAAAAGCAAAAATTTAGAAGAAAACATGAGAACATGTAAAGAATAGAACAGGATTTTCTTTTAAAGCCAAAGAAAATACAAATCATATGAAAGGTTGAAAAGTTCTCCTAAAGTGAAGCTGAAATATTTCATGATAAGCAAAACAAAGTGGGAAGATAATAAGACTGAGATGATATCACAATGCCTATAATTAACATAGGCTTAATATCTAAAATGTATACAGAGCTCCTGTATAACTGTGTGAAAAGGCAAACAATTCTCGAACACATAAAGGATAAATAATTCAAAGAATAGGAAACCTGAATGGCCAATAAACTGTTAGTTTCATGTAGCTGCTGTAACAAATTTCAGCAAACTGGGTGGCTTAAAGCAAATCTATTCTCTCACAGTTTGGGAGGCCAAGCATCTGAAATCAAGGTGTAAGCAGGGCTGCACTCCCCCTGAAGGCACTAGGGGAGGATCCTTTGTTTTTGTTTTTGTTTTTTTTGCGGTAAGCGGGCCTCTCACTGCTGCGGCCTCTCCCGTTGCGGAGCACAGGCTCTGGACGCGCAGGCCCAGTGGCCATGGCTCATGGGCCCAGCTGCTCCGCGGCATGTGGGATCCTCCCGGACCGGGGCACGAACCCGTGTCCCCTGCATCGGCAGGCGGACCCTCAACCACTGGGGGAGGATCTTTTGAAGCCTCTTGCAGGTTTGGCTGTTGGCATTCTTTGACTTCCTTGCCTTAGGACCACATCACTCCCGGTGCCTGCCTTTGTCTTTACATTGCCTCCTTCTCTTCTGCCTGCCAGATCTTTCCTGTGTCTCTTATCAGGACATTTGTCCTTGGATTTGGACCCAGCTGATAATCTAGGATGATCTTTTCATGTCAAGATCCTTAATTTCACCTGCAAAGACTTTTTCCAAATAACATGCACAGGTTCTAGGAATTTGACATGGACATATATTCTGGAGAGTCATCCCTGAACTTGGTACAGTGTAAAGAGATGGTTAACATCCCTTGTGATCAAGGATATGCACATTCAAATGCTGAAATACCATTTGTCTTCTTTCAGTTTTACAAGTTTGGAAACATTAAACTTGAATAAGGGTATAGAGGGGTAAGTACTTCCGTGCTTCTGGCCAAAGTGTAAATCTTCGCAAACACTTTGGACAGTACTTTGGTGCTGTCTGTTTAGCTTGAAGATGCCTAGCGCCTCCACCCTGTGACCTAGGAAGTAAACCTCCAGGAGTATACTCTAGAGAAATTCTAGCACAAGGAAACCTATTCAGGAATGTCCACTGAAGCATTGTTCAAAATATAAAAAAAGTGAACACAGCTCAAATATCCATCAACAGATGAGTGAATAAATATACAGTGTGACATATTCATAAGATAGAATGCTATAAACGAGTGAATCTCAAAAACAATGAACAAGAGAGAAAAGTTGCAGAATGATTGGTGTAGTACAGTTCTATTTATATACAGTTTTATAACATGCAGCGTAAATTTTCTATATTGGTTACGAATACATGCACATGGAACTTCAATGGAATTAATACCGTATCCTGGATAGGGTTTATCTCTGGGGATTCTGGAAGGATTATTGGTTTGGGGATTGGTGTATAAGGACCTTCGACTATATCTGTAATTTTCCTTAAAAAAAAAAAAAATCTTCCCCAGAACCTTAGAATGTGACTTTATTCGGAAATAAGATTGTTGCAGATGTAATTAGTTAAGCTAAGGTGAGGGTGAGTATCTAATCTAATCGGATGAGTATCCTCATATAGAGGAGACTGAGACACAGGGGAGGACACCCTGTGAAGATGAAGATGGAGACAGATGTGGAGCGACTCATCTGCAAGCCAAGGGGCGCCGAGGATTTCTGGGAGCCCCCAGAATGTAGTGGAGAAGCATGGAGCAGATTCCCTGAACCTGTGGTAGGATACAACCCTGCCGGCATCTTGAATTTTCGATTTCTTGTCTCTGGAACTGTGGGGAGGGGCGGGATGGGGAATCCCTGTCGTTTCAAGTCGTCCGGTTTGTTTGTTACAACAGCCCTAGGAACCGAATACATATCCAGAATGTTCAGATTTTAAGTTGGGTGATGAGTACCGGCGTGTTACAGTATTCTCTGTATTTTTCTTTTTTATATTGTGTCTTGAAAATATTTAAGAGCAAACAAACCCACACTAATCTGAATTTTTGTAATTAACCTTTCTGATGGAGTTAAAGAGTAAAATAGATGTGTGAGTAATTGGCAAAATGAGCAGTGCTCCGTATATTACAGATGGAATCAGAGATGATACCTGTTACAAAACCCAAACAGTATGTTTCCTAGGGTCAGTTAATGGTCTTAAATTAGAATGGGGGACTAACTCAGCGTTGAAAGAGCTGCTCTTGTCCAGTATCCAGTATGGAAAATAAGTATGTCTGGACCTAGTTATAAAAACAAAAAACAAAGGTAATTGGGCTATGAGACATCAAACATTGGGGTAAAATCCTGGTTCAGGGCTTCCCTGGTGGCGCAGTGGTTGAGAGTCCGCCTGCCAATGCAGGGGACACAGGTTCGTGCCCCGGCCCGGGAAGATCCCACATGCCGCGGAGCGGCTGGGCCCGTGAGCCATGGCCGCTGAGCCTGCGCGTCTGGAGCCTGTGCTCCGCAACGGGAGAGGCCACAACACTGAGAGACCCGCATACTGCAACAACAACAACAAAAATCCTGGTTCAGCTACTTAATAGGTTACTTGCTTAGCTTCAGTTTTTTAATCTCTAAAACAGCTTCTCATAGTGTCTACTTCATTGCATTATTGTGGTTATCAAATGAGCTAGTACATAAAGTGCTAAACACCAAGCATTCAGTAAAGACTCAGATTGAAGCTTGCACTGTCAATAGCAGTAGCAGTGTAAGTTACTGTCATTCAAATTAGAAAAGTACTACACTTGACATATCAGCTGGGTAGTTTGTAAGGACACTGCACTAATCACCTTGGGAGTAGTTTTACTCTTGTGTATGGCAGTGGGTTTTGTTCTAGTTTGCTCCCAATCTGTGCCCCACACCTAGTAGTCCATTTTGCATATATGTATTTTTTTTTGAGACATAAACATAAACCAGATTTTGTATAGTTCAGTCTCTCCAGTTTACTATGGATTCTTTCTGTAATTGTGTCACCTGTGGCCCTGTGAATGAATGTTTGATTTTATTAAATTTTTGATGAGAGAAAAGTATTAAAGAAAAAAATTTACCAAAGAAATTAAAGTGACATGTAAAAAACCAAGTTAAAAATTTAGGACATCTGGGCTTCCCTGGTGGCGCAGTGGTTGAGAATCTGCCTGCCAATGCAGGGGACACGGGTTTGAGCCCTGGTCTGGGAAGATCCCACATGCCGCGGAGCAACTAGGCCCGTGAGCCACAACTACTGAGCCTGTGCGTCTGGAGCCTGTGCTCTGCAACGAGAGGCCACGATAGTGAGAGGCCCGCACACTGCGATGAAGAGTGGCCCCCACTTGCCGCAACTAGAGAAAGCCCTCGCACAGAAACGAAGACCCAACACAGCCATAAATAAATTAATTAATTAAAAAAAAATTTAAGACATCTAGTCTAGAAACAATTCAAAAGTTGTAGGGAGGGTGGGAACAGTAAATTCCATGTCCACTTTATATACTTGTAGGCTAAGAGACTGTCGCATGTATTTTTCTGTTAACTGTATGACTTTTCCTCTTGATTTATGTAGAATATCGGTCATTTAGTTTTCCCACCTGCATAATCTTTGTTAGTGTAATCTTGATCAAATGGACATTAGGACAACAGTAATTGAGTTCTAGGCCTTGCCCAGAACCTAGTGTTATATGTGGATATTACAGACACTTTTGCTTTCTCATATGATAACCTTTTTGTCTTAAGCCTCAAATTAAACCTTGAGTCACTGGTGACATGAATGTTCTTCTTGCAGTTTGACATGGATTACTAATGTAACAATTACTTTGTGAAACAAGGCTCTTTTTCAATGTATTGAAAAATATCGTGCCAGGAGAGCTAATCAAAAGCTTTGTTTTGTTTTGCTCTTGTTTTCATGGGAGGTCTGTGGGTGTGAAGGAACAAAAAGGACCTGTTTTTTTTTTTTTTTTTGTGGTACGCGGGCCTCTCACTGTTGTGGCCTCTCCCGTTGCGGAGCGTAAGCTCAGCGGCCATGGCTCACGGGCCTAGCTGCTCCACGACATGTGGGATCTTCCCGGACCGGCGCACGAACCCGTGTCCCCTGCATCGGCAGGCGGACTCTCAACCACTGCGCCACCAGGGAAGCCCAGGACCTGTTTTTTGAAGTTGGCATATACATTAAGAGGATAATATTCATAATAAGCAACTCTGTTATCATGCATCCTTTATGAATCATGAAATACTTTCTCTAATGGGCAATCACTTACTGTTTACCTGCAGATGTTAACAGGCATTTAGGCAGTAGATCAGTAGTTATATATGTTATATATGGAAAAGTGATACTACATGTTTTATGTCAATATAGAGACTTCCTTAGAATTAAAGGATTGAACAAGTCCCTTAAAGACCCTGACATCACTCTTATCTAGTAAAATAAGTGAATAAGACTATAAAGATGATGATAGTGGTGGTAACACACATCGATATGTGTATGAGCCGAACAGTGTTCTAAATGCTTTAGATACTGTACATTTTTTTGTTTGGTCCTCATAAGAGCTCTGAAAGTTTGGTACTGCTAATTTCCCCACTTTACAGGTAAAGAAACCAGGGCATATAAGTTCAAGTAAGCTGCCCAAGGTTGCAGAGCTAGTGTAAATACAGGTTTCAAACCCAGGCAGCTTAGCTTCAGAATTAATTAAACCTGTGAAATTTAAGTAATTCCTATTCCTGTTAAAACTAATGAGACCTACTGTGAAACATGATACGAAACAAAGATTTGTTTTTAAATATAGAAATTTAGCAGCTCCATGAGCTTCATGAACCTGAGTCAAGGAAGCTTTGTGATCAGATGTGCTGTTTGGCCTGCTTTATTGTAAACTGCGTGAAACATACTAGTGAATGTGGTACCTTAGCTTAGGGTATCCAGACAATGTGTGAATAAACTGCTCCATCTTAGGGCAGGATTTATCCTTTCCTACCGCTCTGCCGTTTACTTCACATTACTTATTTATTACATCAGAGTTCTTGGGTGAGATACACCCTTGACCTCATCTTTGAATCCCCAGGTACACATAAAGATTGATTCATGAATATAGAAAATTGGTGTTTTGACCACTGCTCTAGCCTCAGCACTGAGAACTGTGCACATAGTAGGTTCTTGATAAATATTTGCATGAATGAGTGAGAGAATCGTGTAGGTATTGAGTAGGTGGTTCTTGGATTGTCATCCTGGAGCGTATGTGAAAAATAGAACTTGCCAAGTTCTTCGTGTCAGAGAATCACTTTTATTATGAAAAATCAAATAAGTAATTGATTTTACACAAATCCGTGTACTAGGCTCCGTAGGAAGACAAAGGAATATAAGAAAATCCTACCCTCAAAGAACTTATAATTGAGAATCAAAAAAGCCTTTATTAGAATGAAAAGTAAATTAATGTTGTTTCAACACCTGCGGAAAAATATCACCAGGTAGTATATAATTTCCTAAGAAAGGATCTGGAAAAATGAAGAATAGTATTTTTTTCTTAAAAATGTACATAGTACTTGATTTATTTTTATTTTAAAATATATATATATGGTATGTACTGTTTTTACTCTAAAGTATAAGTACAAGTTTTTTTAGTGATAAAAAATTACAGGCAGTTCACAGTAGAAAGAACATGATTTGTACCTGGTTAGTCAGATGGTTTCTAGGGGTTGCAGGATTTGAGTGTGTCTTGGGCTGGGAATAGAAGGCCTCATGGGTTGTTGAGAAAGTTAGTTGTTTTAACTATTACTGCTCATATGATTATAGGGCTTTCTTTGAGGCACTGAAATGAACAAAATTATTCTGATACTTTTCTCTGGATAATGACTATTTGGCTTATGACTTGATACGTATCTATATAGGTGTGTGTGTGTGTATATATATATATATAAATATCTTGATATATAAAAGATAATTAAAGGAGCATTTGAAATATTGTAGAGTCTAGTTGCTTATATATTAGAAATAGTTGTTAGTTTATGGCTGTATGTTACTCAATTTTTATATCATTTTTCAGATACAGAGATGTGGATGGAATTCTTGACTTCTAGAGAGAAAATGTGAGACACATGGCCTCTGATCCTGTGATGTTAAATAAGCCTTTTTCTGGACAACTGTTGTCAAAGTAATTCTTAGCTGAGGGACGACATGTCAAATCATTGCTTGTTCTATTTTTTTTAATGGATGACTGTATAATGCAGAGGTTGCCGCAAGCTGCTGCTATGTCTTAATATTTTGAAGAATAAGTGCTTGAAAAGTCACACATTGGTTGGGGACCCTGAGCAAATTTTATTGTGCTGGGGACAAGGGGAGGAAACAGGATTTACAGAAATAAGATGACACTGCTTCTTCCAAGACATTCTAAATCAAACAAAAGTATAGCCAGACATATAAGCATCTAACTACACTATATAATATATGGCAAAATTAAATGACTGTCAAATAGATACAAAAAAATAGGAGCACGTTGTTTTGACTGGGATGATTGCAAAAGGGAGTTGGGGATCAGCCTTGAAGGATGAGAAAATATTATTAGGTGGAAAACAGGAAAGAGCCTTCATAAAATTGGAAGGGGGAAAGGGCCCCTTTACTGAGCCCCTGCCATGCTAGCCGTGTGCTTAGTGAATTACAAAGAGATGTGAAATAGGTCATCTGATACTCACTGTGTACCAGGGAGGCAGTCATTTACTTCCCCATCTTACAAATGAGAAAACTGAGGCTCAGTGTGACTTATGTCACACAGCTAGCACATGACAGAGACTGGGTTTCATGGCAGGTCTGTTGCACATAACTTTGTGTTTCAGTACCGTTTCTGCTAGTGTGATGACTCCATATTCCTGTTTTTTTTCTTCTCTGCTGCTTCCCAGGAGGGATTAAATTACCTAATAAATGAGTAAGGTTTTTTGACCTGTGAATTGGAAAAACGTAAGGGATGTGAGTGGGAAAATCTTAATCGCTGCTGCCCTGCTATTTCTGACTGCTAAGAGCTCACTCAGAGTTAACCGCACTCCAGGGGACTGGTGTTAGGAAGACAAAGCTTATAAAAACCTTCAATGAGGGCTTCCCTGGTGGTGCAGTGGTTGAGAGTCCACCTGCCGATGCAGGGGACACGGGTTCGTGCCCCGGTCCCGGAGGATCCCACATGCCGCGGAGCGGCTGGGCCCGTGAGCCATGGACGCTGAGTCTGCACGTCCGGAGCCTGTGCTCCGCAAAGGGAGAGGCCACAACAGTGAGAGGCCCGCGTACCGCAAAAAAACAAAAACAAAAAAACACAAAAAAAACCCTTCAATGACCCCGATTGTGGCTTAAGAAGGTCTAGAATCTAAGGGTTTTAGGGCAACTTTGAAATGACAGGGCTCCAAAAGCAGGCTCCTCATCCTTGGTGGTTCTTAACTACAGGAGCAAAATAGTCTGTTCAGAGAACAGGGCAAGTTCTGGTGGTTATTCAAAAGATTCTGCTCTTATTTATTTATTTTTTCCCTTTTTTGAGTATGTTGCCTTCTCTCCGCCCTTTCGAACAAAAATCCAGTCTAAATGATTGAGTTAATATTAAGATGTATTTTGTCCTAGGCTCAAAGAAAGGTAACAGTACCACCATTTACCGTCCTTAGTCTTTAATCTTGTGTTTGCTGAGGAATGTTCAGCTACTTTCTCTGTCCTCTGAGTGCACAGGCTGTGCTGTGAGGTTTTGCCCCCATTACTTTCCAAACTACTAGTAATGTTTTTCTACTCTGTTGATTGCCATTCTTTCTTCTAACTTGGCAGATTGAATGAGAAGGAAAAGTTGTTTTCAATTTAGTGTTACAGTTTTGTAGACCTTGACTTGAATTCAGAATGTGGAAGAGAGTGTAATTTATGTAGTTTGATTTATACCCATTAAAGTTTAAGATAATTTGGTCATATTCCAAGTGCTCATTTATCTTATTAGAATTCAGGTACAGCTATAAGAAATTCAGTTTTATGAGTATTATATCTGTGGAAGAATTAAAGGTTAAACTTATTATGTATATTTAACTATTGCTCTAACTAGAATGATCACCCTGACGAAGATAAAATTAAGTAGATGCATTATTGCATGAGTAATATTACAGGTTAGAATTTGGAGGATAAGATGCTATCAATTTAATTAACTTTCATTGAGAACTTACAATGTGCTGGAAACTGAGTATTGAAAGAATGAGAATAAGATTTAGTCCCAGACCTGGAGATTAATGGAGGAGATCATTTTGTAGAGGGAACTGTATCAGCTGCTGTATAAAAACTCACTGTATATAAGGGCAGTATTCTTTTATAAACTACTTTTTTCAAAGGTCACTATCTGTCATTGCTCAGGAGTCTAGATAGGCTAAGCAACTGAGGTCTCAGCTGTACTGAGTCATGAATGTGTGGTCACCTCAGGATTATGGAGACATCTCTGCTCATCTTGGGTGCTCGCATATGTTTGCCCATCTGTAGGTTGACTTAGGGTAGCGTCAGCTGGGGCACCTGCATCCTTCTCTGTCAGGCTAGCCTTAGTTGTTGGAGGACGGTGGGGTCCCAAGAGTGAGGGGAGGGGTGCACAGGCCTCCTGAGGCTTAGGCTCGGAACTCGCACATCATCATGTCTGTGCCAGTCTGTTCACCAGCTTGAGTTATCAGGCCATCCGAAATCAAGTGGTATAGAGGTAAATCCCACGTCCTGATGGAAGGACCTGCTAAGTCACATTGCGGAGGGCATCACTGGGAGGGAAGTAATTGGGCCATTTTGTGATTAGTGTTCCTACCCTAGGGACAGCGTTTTGTAAAAGGAACAAAGCCTGTCTAAGGGCTTATATAGTGACTGCTGCAATAGGAGCACAGGAAACTATAAGCCCTTTGAATTGAAGAAGCATACATTTCAGGACTGATAACAGTAGAAAATGAGGCTGGATTGAAGGAAAGAGGACCAGGTTGGAGAGGCTTATATTTGCATTTCTAGAAGCTTGGGTGTTACTCTTTGGATAGAGGGAGCCATCTAAGGTTTTAGGCAAACAGGAATGCCATTGTAAATTTCATTTTTTTCTGCAGGTTGCTCTGGCAGCAATGAATTCAAGGTGAGCAAAACATTGATGGAAGATTAGATGCTGTTGCAAAACTCTAGATTGTGGAAAGATTATGAAGGCCAAACTAAAGCAGTGGAAAGAATTCAAGTGTGGTAAACCTGATCGTGTTAATCATTCATTCAGACAAACTTCTTTGAGCCAGGTGCTGTGTTAGGTGTTTGAGAACCGTCAGTGAGAATTCCCTTTCTTTAATGTTGCAAAGGCTTCTTGGAGCTTTGGACTTCTGGAGCTCTTACACAAGTTACCCTTTCATCATCCATCCCACTGTTAGGCATGCAGATAAGTAGAGGGGAATAGTAATCCTGGCTTACATAGGGAAGAAATCGTGGCTAGTGATATGGTGATTTAAAATGTCTGTCTTGGCTATTTTTTCCTTCTAGTATACTTAGTTACCAGAGATTTTAGTGATATTGAAAGTTATTTTATTGGTTAATATAAAGAATAATGAATAGGAGCCTGAGTAAATTTTGTGACTTTCACACATCTATACCTGCCTCTAGTATAGTATGTGATTGTGAAAGTAATCCAAAGATTGATATATTAGTTTTTTAATTTACTGTATTTCATTTTAGCATATTCAGAACACTTTCCTGGGTTCAGAAATATTAAGTGGAAAAAGTGTATTTGTATGTGGAGAATAATTTTTTTATTGCATATGTCTGGGAGAATATGTGGGAGTAGAGACTAATTTACAGGAGAAATTTAGAAGAAATTTTTATAAGGATTTACCAATTTGCAATCGAAGATAATAACGTTTTAAAGTTAAGTTTTGCCTTTAAAAATCTTTAGAAATAAAGATATCTCTTTCAGAGAATATCATTAGCATTACTTGCTATTTTGTTGTTCTCAGTAAACTACTTAGAGTCAGTGTTCTTTTCCTGTCAAATCCCATTATGATGCATCTAATTACTCACAGAAACCCTATACAGTTGTTTTCTCAAGATTAAATGCAAATCCAGTGTGCTTTGTGGATTCCTGGAGATCTCTAATAATATCATAGCCCTGGATACGGTGACTTGGGAGGTAATTTATTGAAGTCTCTTCAGTGTTCCCTGCATTTAGAGATACAGTTACAAAGCATTGCCCAGAGAGTTTTTGGCTATTTTTCTTCTCAAAGTAGAGATTTCTGGACTTTTGAGCATTCTTAACAGAGGTTGATGAATAGCGGAGGGATAGAGATCTGCTGATTCCCACCCCCCACCCCCCGCCAAGTTAATGAAATTGATAACCTTCTTGAATTTTAATTAGAACCTAGAAGTTAAGATATATATATATATGCATGTACCTAATCGGTGTATAACTCTCTTCTTCTACCTAGATGATGACCCCTGAGAGCAGGGCCGTGCTGTGTCCCTGGTAACATAGGCTCTGGCTCATATCAGTACCTTGTGTATAGTGAATATTATGTGTTCGTTGTGGTTAATGGTTATTTAAGTATCATTCCTGTGGGTAAACCTCAGGAACTTTGTTTACCTACTCACCTTCCAGTTCATACCTTTTCCCTTTGGAGGCAGGGCACTGATTACCTTCGTGTTCCCTCCTGCCATGTGCTCCGTCAGGGAAGGGATTTTCCATAGCAGGATAAATCGTGGTTAACCTTAGCTGATCATGATAATTCTACTCTGATTTCCAGGGGTTCCATTAAGCATGGGTCTCTAAAGAACTGCTAGCCAGAGAGACCTTGAAGGAAGTCTAGTAGGTTTCTGGAAAAGAAAATTGCTTTGCTCTTATATAGAGAGATGGGAGAAGAAAAGTCTCTTTGTGCTTCTGAATGTGGTCTGCCTGGAACAGCAGTAGCCACCTTGGGGGATAATGAAATGGGCCTGTATAAGAGAAAAATCAACATACTGTCCTTAAAGAGGCAGAGTGGCAAGGTGGAAGAGGCAGGCATTTTTGAACGTGATCAGCCAGCCTTAGTATATTTCAGTCTCCTTTGGTTGAACCTGGCAGGTAGGCTAACGAAAACCTCTTTAATACTTGGCTGTTAAGAAGATAGAAAGTCTATATATTGAATAAATGGTCTAAAAGTCACAGATTAGAGTAACATGAGTTATCCATTTTCCACTCCTTCTCCCACCCCCACTGCCCACTTCCCTCCTTTCCTGTTCAGACATCCTGGCCCCAGCACAGAAGACTCTTGGATCTGGTCCTGATCAAATGGATGCAATTTTTAATCAGGCTTCATGGACTAATAGGCACTGGTGCAGGTGTCCACTGTTTCTATTTCAAAGACAACAGGAAGCGGAGACTGGTTGAGGAATCCTCCTTGATGGATGTTTTGCCAATTATAAACTTTGTGATAAGAGCTCAGGCCTCATTTCTCAGGGACACGTGAGTTTGGGGATGATTCCTCCCTCCCAAGGCTATTATTGACATTTTGGGTCAGAAGATTACTTATTGCACAGGGCTGTTTCGTGCATTATAGAATATTTATCAGTGTCCCTTACCTCTACCCACTAGATGCCCGTTGTGACAATCAAAAATGTCTCCAGAAATAGCCAAATATTTCTTGGGGGGTAAAAGTATCCCCCACTTGAGAGCCACTACGTTAGAGATAAAGGGTTGTATTTTGTAGGTGCGTTTGTCCTAAGACTCAGGTGAAAGAGAGGGGGGAAGTTCTAACTTCCATTGCCTTAACTGCTTCCTCATATGGTGAGAAAATACAATGAATTACTAAGTTTTTCAAACTGGTCTTTTCAACCATATGAAGAACCTTTAGATTTGAGATGTTTTGAGCTGACATATAGTTACTGCTTAAACTCCTTCAACCTTGAAAATCAGCAAACTAAAAAAGCAAAGTTAGGATTTAAAAACTAATGTAATACTATCTTCAAATGTTAAATAATCATATATTTAACAAACAGCCTCTGATATGATGATGATAACTGTCTTCGTGGTAAGGCTTCACTTTGCTAATAAATAAGCCAGGATTTCACACTCTGTTTGAACTTGGGAAAAGTCTACATGTAAAGACAGTTCAGATGTGAACTGAAATGTTGCCTGCATAAAATTCTGTGCATGGGGCAAGTTGATTGGTTCCAATTTTATTTTTAACAGCAAATGTTAAATAAAATATTACAGACCAGGGAGTACAGTAATTCCTTTTGTGAAAATGACAGAATTCTTAACATGCCTCTGATTTAAATGTTGCTGTCTATTTCACACACAAGCAAATGGAGGCTGTCTTTTCTTTTTGACATGCATAGCATGTGTCCTGTATATAGTAAATAATGTTTGAATGAGTGTTGCCAATTTATTGACTCCTTGAGTGAAGTCAGGTGAAGATTTAAAATAAACGCAAACAAGCATTAAAGCAACTTTAAAGCAGTAAAGATTCTACAGTTTGCATCAACTAAGTAATGTAGTGACTTGTGATAGCTGTGGTCATCCTTTGCTCTGCCCACTACTACCCTTCCGGTTACCAGGTATGTTAATTCAACCTTTAAAGTAACTTGATTTGTCTGTCTCTACATCCTTACTGCTATTTCAGGAGTCCCAGCCACTGTCTTCTTTTGCCTAAAAGAAGACACTCATCAATTTATTCTCCTCTTCCTCCAATCCATTTTCCACTTCAGGAAGCCAAAGTACACTTTTAAAAAAGTGAACATTTTGAAACACTTAAGTCACCTCCCCAGGTTGAAACCCTTCAGTGTGTTTCTCTGGTCCTTGGGACATAATCCAAAATCCTTAGTCTATGGTTCATGATCCTGAACCTCTGACTGCTGTTGGCCTTGCCTTCCCTCATCACCTTAACTTTTGCCTCTCGTTTTGCCAAACTCATGTTCCTTCAGATCCTTTAACTTGCTATGTTCCTTGCTATCTTAGGGTCTTGAAATTGCCGATTCCTCTGCCCGGAATCTTCTCAGTTCATACTTCGCTTGGATAATTCTGATGTATCTGTCCAGCCTCATCAGACTGACTATCACTTTCTTAGACAGCAATGCCCTGGGCCTCTCGCCTCGAATCAAAGTTTGGATCCCCTTTACATTTGTTCTTTCTTTTGATACTCTGTTTTCCTTTCAGAGCTCTTATCACAACTTGCAGTTACACATTTGTGTTTTTGTTTAAAATCTGACCTCACCAGATAATCTCCACAAAGTAGGTGTATGTGTCTTCTCTAACATATGACCCATACTTAGTACTTGCTCAGCACATAGTATAGGTTCTTGGTAGTGATTTTAGTGAATAAAGTTGAATTCACCTTGCAAGATGGCAATATATCAGACTAACAGTATAAGTTTATATTACATTACCCTCTTTAGGCCTGGGATAAGCATTTAATGTTGGAAGAGAGAGGGAATGATTTGTTCCTGCTTCCCATAGAATGGTATATTGGGTAGCACAGAACCATATCTGAGAACTGGTGACTGGGCAGGGATGTACACTCATACGTGAACGATTTCTCCTTTGCCTTATAGACAGGAAAACAATGAGCAAAAAGTGTTTAGGCAGATTTTCAGGCTATCCAGAAGTAGAAAAGAAACTTGAGGTATTTAAAAAAATTATTTTTTTTTTGCTTTAGAGTTTATTCAGATTGGTACATATCATGAGTCATTGCTGCCTAGTTTTTTGGCCAATAGGATTTCAGTATGCAGTGCACCAATATAAACTCTTGGATTGGCTTAACTACCTCTGATGTCACAATTTCCCCATTAGGAAGTCACAGTTTTCTTGAAATAACATTGTACCAATAACAAATCTTGTTATTCTGTTTCATTATGAGAAAGATAATCTACCAAAAATAAAAATGCTAGAAGGAGCAAGATAGAAGGCCTTTTCCATTTACGTGCTTTAATGATCTACTGCCAACACTTGAAGGTAGCTTCTTGACTTTCTTTTACAACGGATGGTTTTTTTTTTCTTCATGTTTGTCAGTTAATAGGCAAATGGAGGAATGAGCCTACTTAGAATTACTCCTTCAATTCATAGTTCTGTTTCATCTCGACTGTGGAGGCTTAGTATCTTTCTACTACTTAGCCTTCCTGACTCAAAAGGAAAAGCCATTTGGACAGCCCACCTGAATATAACGTTTCAGGTGGGAAATCAGAGTATATCAGAATTAGGAGAGAGTGGAGTATTTGGGAATCATTCTCCTCTGGAAAGGGTGTCTGGTGTGGTGGTACTTCCCGAAGGATGGAATCAGAACGCTTGTAATCCTATGACCAATTTCAGCAGGCCTGAGCGAGCAGACTCTTGGCTGGCCCTCATTGAAGGAGGAGGCTGTACTTTCACACACAAAATCAACGTGGCAGCAGAGAAGGGAGCAAATGGGGTGATCATCTATAACTATCCAGGTACGGGCAACAAAGTATTTCCCATGTCTCACCAGGGAACGGAAAATATAGTCGCAGTGATGATAGGCAACCTGAAAGGCATGGAACTTTTGCACTTGATTCAGAAAGGAGTCTGTGTGACGATCATCATTGAAGTGGGGAGAATGCACATGCCCTGGCTGAGCCATTATGTCATATCTCTGTTTACCTTTGCGGCTGCCACAGTGGCCTACCTGTTCCTGTACTGTGCCTGGAGACCTCGAGTGCCCAATTCTTCCACCAGGAGGCGAAGACAGATAAAGGCAGATGTGAAGAAAGCTATTGGACAGCTTCAACTGCAGGTGCTCAAAGAAGGGGATAAGGAACTAGATCCAGATGAAAACAGTTGTGTTGTTTGCTTTGACATATACAAGCCTCAAGATGTAGTACGTATTTTAGCTTGCAAACATTTTTTCCATAAGGCATGCGTCGACCCCTGGCTTTTAGCCCATAGGACATGCCCCATCTGCAAGTGTCACATTCTGAAAACTTAAGAAACCCAGAGAATCTCCTGAAGATGTAACTGAGTCTTACCAAAGGTTACAATGAAGATGAATTCTCTTTTAGCACTTTATGTAGAGAGAAAATTCAACTGCAGCTTGTCTACGCAAGTACTAAAGAGGGTGACATTTGTGTACTTTAAAAATAAAACTCCATATCATCTCCATCTATTTGAACTTGTTGTTTTTCTAGTGTTTTGTTATACATTTTTGCCTTTATCTAAATAAGGACGTTAATATACATTAAAAGCAATTTAGTCTTGATTTTGAAATTACAATGATTGTGACATTGATGCCACAGAGAGTTAGTCATAATATTTTAAAGTTTCTTTATACTCATTTTTATACTTTGCTTCCATATGTTTAATTTTTGATATCTAATAATACTTCTGTTCAGTAAACTTCATTATAGGTTTAGATCTTGATTTAATTTTCTGTGGTTAATTTTATTAATACCCAGAAAATCTGGTTGCCAAAGCTATTGACTGGGTGGGTAATGTGTTCCAAATAATTATTTTAGATGGTAGCACTTCTGGTTATGTATCTAAAAATATTTTAAATTACTATAGGCCTAATTTAGGGCAGCATTATAAAAAAAAAAATCACCTTTGTTTGCCAGAGCCCTTTAAATCCTAGCATAGTGAATCGGCTATGGTTGCAAATTTTCCTTCTAGAATTGACTCTAGTAAATGCTCCTCTTAAGATGGTGGTATGTCTCTATTTGGGACATTTTGATAATATAGACCTAGAGCAGAACTGCAGTTTTGTTCATTTGCCTTTCCAAATTGTATCTCTTGCCTTATTTTGCCTCTTCCTTTTTTCTGGTAGATAAACACCTGTATAACGATGAGAGGCCTGAAGATGTGGGTTTTGTTGTTTTGATGAAAATCTCTCTGGATAATATTCTAAAGCATTGATGTCCAACTCCAATGGTAATTTGTGAGTCAACCCACTGTGTGCCTCGCTGTCTTTTTTAAAGAGTGGGTGTGTGGAAATCAGATTAATGGTCTTTGGGAAAGAAAATCGACCACTGTGAGCCAGAGGTGTCACATCAATGTTCTTTTCTTTTAATGCCACTTTGTGTTGGGCCTTTAGGTACCATTTCTCCTTCCTCTTTTCTACTTTGAGCTGTCACGTTGTTGACTGATATTTCATAAGAATACACTAGCTCCCGTAGTCCTGGTGAGACCCAACCTAAAGTGTCTCTTAGTACCCTATGCATAGAGGTCAGAGACATTTATGTCCAAGGTCAAAATCCTTGGCTTTGGTTTCCTAGCTGGTGAATAAGAACCACTGAGAGATACCCCTGAGAAAGCGTATGGCAGTGCCAGTGGCTGCCCGTATTTGTTAGTTCACATGTCATTCTTTGGCTTTGAAGTCATATTGTGCCATTGGCCGAAGTGTAGCAGCATATAGGCAGAACTGACAGTGTATGCGGTGTCTTCCACCAACGATGTTTGTTGATTTTGGCAAACTTTTTGTTAAAAGCATCTATGACCTTTAACAATCACTGCTGTCAGTGGTTAAATTTAAGTGAGGACCTTGAAGTTTTTCTTTTTAAAATCTATAGCTACATTTTTGATCAAAGTAAATTGTGCTAAACTAATATTGCTGTATTTAATCTTCCCCTGTACCTGTCCTCCTCTTCCCTCAAAATATTGTGAGATTACTAACAGATGTCTCTGCAGACCCAAGGTCTGCAGAGAAATGAGATTAGGCTTTTTTGTCTTTACTGCTGTCATCCCTACGTATAATCAATGTAAGAGTGAGGGTAGTGAGGCTGAAGTAGTTTAACGGGATGCCCTGCTTTTAAAAGTTAAATCAAAACCAAACCTGTCCAACAAATTTCTGAGCAAGCTTTATTAAATAAATTCAGTTCAAAAATTTACATGATAGATAAATTTGCACTGTGACCAAATGTGAGTTAAAAACAGTGTTACTTGCCACTTTTATCCCATATCTGGTCATAGTGCTAATTTTTAATTATCATTCATGGTTTTGAAACTTGCCATTTTGATACAGATATTTACTTCACTGATTGTGAAGGAGAGTGTTAATCGTATGGTCTTTCTTGCATATGCTTTCAGGTTTTAAAATGCGTTGCATTATACAATTTTTAATATTCTTCAGTTTAACGTGATACCAGGTAACGTTACATGTAGTAGCTCAAGGATTGAATCCATCCTGTAACAACACTGAAATTACCCATAACAACATTTGAAACAGTCAAGCCAATAAATGTACAGCATGCTCTAAGCTCTTACCTAATTGGCCATGTCGTCTTTTATGTCATAATCATGCCACCCAACAGTAAGCAGTATGTAGAGTTACAGTAGTGAGACTGGGATTTTTTTTTTTTTCAATCTAAAGTTTTTCTCTTTCTCTCAAAAAAACATCTGAAACTCATAAGACATCTTTAAGAATTTCTTACAAAAACATGCTGGAAGACAGTGGAACTTGTTTTCACCCAGAAGGTTTTTTTCACTTTAATATTTTATGTTGATTGTCAGCAGATGTGGAAGCCACATCTTTTTGTTGGGTTGGTCCTTCAGGCAGTAAGAGAGAGATGCATCTACTCAAGATTGGCACTCGGAGAAACAATACTGCCTCTTCCTGGCTCATGAAATTCAGTTTCCTTTGGCTGCTTAGCCAGTACTGTTGCAGAGCCAGAGCTGTTTGGACTGCATACACGAACATATCATTTCACGTTGGGAATCGCATGTTGTCAGAGTTGGGGGAGACTGGAGTGTTTGGAAGAAGCTCTGCTCTCAAGAGAGTGGCGGGAGTTATCGTGCCTCCAGAGGGAAAAACGCAAAACGCGTGTAACCCCGGTACCAGTTTCAGCACATCGAAGAACTCGGAGACGTGGCTCGCACTTGTTGAACGGGGAGGCTGTACCTTCACACAGAAGATCAAGGTGGCCGTGGAGAAGGGAGCCAGCGGAGTGATCATCTATAACTTCCCAGGAACTGGCAATCAGGTTTTTCCCATGTCTCATCAGGCGTTTAAAGGCATCGTCGTGGTGATGATTGGTAACTTGAAAGGCATGGAGATTTTGCATTTAATTCAGAAGGGAGTTCACGTTACAGTCATGATTGAGGTGGGAAGAAAACACATCATCTGGATGAATCACTATTTTGTCTCTTTTGTGATCGTCACAACCGCTCCGCTAGCGTATTTCATCTTTTATCATATTCAAAGACTTTGGGTAGCAAGGATTCAGAACAGGAGATGGCAGCGGTTAACAAGTGATCTCAAGAAAGCATGTGGCCAGCTTCAACTTCGGGTACTTAAAGAGGGGGACAAGGAAGTAAGTCCAAATGGAGATAGCTGTGTAGTTTGCTTTGAACTCTATAAGCCTAATGATACAGTCCGTATTCTGACTTGTAAACATTTTTTCCACAAGAACTGCATTGACCCCTGGATTCTAGCCCATGGGACATGCCCCATGTGCAAATGTGACATTCTTAAAGCTTTGGGGATTCAGGTGGATGTTGAAGATGGAACAGAATCTTTGCAAGTTCTAATGTTGAATGAATTGCCTGGTGTCCTGTCACCTCGTGAAGAGGGCACAAATAATGAACTTCCTCCTGCGGGAAGGTCAAATAAAGGGACACACGTGGAGGAGTGTCCTACTTCTCAGAACGATGGCCCGTCTAATTCAGTAGCAGCAGACGTTCATTGTCCACCTTGACAGCATGCCCTTTGAGGAAGTGGATTAAACCTGTCTGTGAAATCAGGTCCTAAGTACAAACAAGCAGTTTGTCTGAAGTGTGGTTTCTGTATCTTTTTTTTTTGTTACTTCGGTAGTTTTCTACATGCTTTGTCCAGTCTCAGAGACAGAAAAAAAGTACTAGCAGGATTTTTTTCCCCCGTTTTTCACCTTTGCTAAATGTAACTTTTTGTCAGTGTGTGTTACTCCTGTGAGTATATATGTTTATTTCTGTATGCACATGACCAAGGACGAACTTTGCTTTTTATTTTTTTGGCCACAACATGCAGCTTATGGGATGTTAGCTCCCCGACCAGGGATCAAACCCAGGCCCCCCGCAGTGAAAGGTGCCGGGTCTTAACCTCTGGACCGTCAGGGAATTCCCAACCAAGGACAAACTTTATTCCCTAAATTTTTGTGTGTGTGTATATATATATATACACACATATATATATGTATATTGGGCTTTATTTTGGTAAGAAAATTAACATATTTACACATTCTTTATATTACAGAAACTATCGATGAAGTTTGAAAAACATAAATTACCTTTTATTTACTAGGAAGAATAAAATTTATCTTTTGATATTTATAGTACAGTATACTAATTTTGAGGTCATTGTGCTGTGTTTTCTTCATTCTTGGCATGAAAATTTTGTTGTATAGAATTTTAGTATTTTGACAGATCTTTTCAGCCAGGAGTACATCTTATGTGATCTGCGTATATATAATGATAGAAATTTTAATAAAATACTAGCACTCCTTAAGTGAATAGGAGCGATTTCAGTGCCCAGTATTGCTTATCATAATTGTTACATGTTCATAATGTATAGAAAGACTTAAGTGAAGAACTCCTATATTTAGTAATTGTGTATTTATTTCCCATGTGTCCCACCCTACTCCCTAGCAATTAAATAAGGCACTTGAACTACGTCATATTATTTTGTAGATAAGTACCACAATGTAGAAGTTATTATGACATATTGGGATTGTTTGTTTTGTTCACTGTATTCTCAGGATGCAGTGCAGTGCCGGACCCTCAAATATTTGAGTAAACGAATAATTATTATCTTTTAAATAATGTAACTATTATGTGTTAATCTGAAAAACTGGACAGTTTTATCCCGGTCATACAAAATAATGGGAACATAATCCTGAAAAGTTTCATCGCAAATTGCTTTGGAAAATATAGAAAATTACAGTTTTTAGCCCCGAACTCAGTATTACAATTTAGCATGTGTAATTTTAACAAAGGGCTTTGAACTCTCCGGGGCTGACACAAGGATTTGATTTCTTGTGCAACCCTAGAGAGAGCTTTATTAAGAGGAATTTCGTGAGTTGCTCGGTGCTAACAATACTGGAATCCAGAGACTGGCAGGAGGGCAGTAGTTGATTCTAACTGCAGTGCCAGAGAAGACTGTTTAAAGGAGGAAAGACATTCCTCGAAGGCCAGGGAGAACTGAGACACAGCACAAACTAGGCAGACAGCCAGATGGGGGTGATGCCTTGCTTGGTAGATACAGGTTTTTTTTTTTATATCCAGCCGTGAAGAGGTGTCTTAAGAGCTGCTCTTTGAAGGACTTGCATAGCACCAAGGCTGCTAAAGGATTTAGCAGGAACACTGTTTCATGTGTCTTTCTGAGTTTATCTTCAGAGTAGAGTCCTTTCCTGAAGGTCCACAGATCACACTGAAGAGACAGGACACGGAGGACCCCATGGGAGCCACATCTGGTAGGATTTCCAAGCCAGAATAAGCTGTCATTCTCAGACTGGCCACTGTTGGCATCTCTGCCATGAGGGGCTGGCAGCTTATAGGGGTGGCTAGACTGACTTTCTCCGGTTACCTGCTGCAATCATTGGAGCAATGGAAATGAATGCATCTGGTAATGCTGGCAGCCCCTAAGCCCAGGGTTCTCAGGTTATTATAGTTCTGTGTACTTTCAGCAGGTTCATGTGGGATACGTGTTCCATGATAGACCCAACACTTGAGGAATTTATTTGCTCTTCACACTGACACCAACATTGTTCTTTCCATCCTTCCTCTGCACTCTCGTTGCTTTCTCCTTTTCTTTCCCTCCTTTTCTTCCACTTTGTTCATCATTGTCAATCTTAGACCTGACTTAACCCTCATGTGTAAGAAATTCGCATGTAATGTCTTTTGTTAATGTGAACATCAAACATTTAACACAGTGTGCTTGTGGTCTTGATTTGAGAATTTTCAACAGATGTTCTTTAAAGGATAGTTAGAATCTGTGTTTGAAATGGGGAAGGAAAGCTCACATCAGTGAACTTGGGAACTGTCATTGCCGAGTGCCTACCAGGTAGCAGGCAGTGGACTAAATTCATTCCATAGCTGTTTCTTATGTCAGAACAAAACAGCAGTTTTAATCCTTGTCTTTAGAATGCTGTAAACAGATCAATAAACCACTTTCACTCTGGGTTTAATAACTAGAACCTGGAAATAGCACTGCTATGTCAAATGTTAGGTATTATTCATTGTAATAGATTTTTACCTATTTTGTGGGCTACACCATTTTCTCTTGTACCTAGCGACGCAAATGTATTTTGCCATAATGGCATGGGGCTATAATATGAATTATTTTGCCCCCAATACCAGTGTCATAATGGATTTCCCTTGCATTTCTCCTTTGTATATATTTTTGCATTTCTCTGGTAATTGATTCCCCCTACTCACCTCGCTAGGTAGGGGTTTGATACTCCTTATAAAAATTAAACTTTTTTCCTTATAACTGGGATAAATTGGATTTACTATCTACTGAAGTGAAAATGATTCTAAAGCACTTGACCACTGATTGGGCGATGCCATAGGTGAAGTTAGCTGTATAGTTCCTCGTATTATATGACACTACACTGATCGTATTCCTGTCTCTTGCTATAGAATTGTTATAATGCAGTTGTCCTGTAGAGATGTTGGTCAGCCATAATATTTACAATAATGTATTTCAAAGGATTTAGTGAGGCAGGATCTGGCATTTCTGATGGTATTTAAGCTTAGTATATACAGTTAAAGTGTTTTCTCCTTCTGCAAAACTCACTGGTTTTTGAAGCAGCGTGCGGGAATCAAGTGGGAGAAAGGATCAGAATTTGAAGATGCATTGAAGTACAGAGGAAGCCTTCACACGTTGAAACTGCGAAGGAGTCCATTTAATGGCAACTCCATGTTCCCGCTCCATCATTTACTGTGAGCACTGGGGTTTTTTGGGGTTTTTTTAGAATTTATTTGGTTTTGTACTTCATTTTTAAAAATGTTTAGTGCTTAGTAATGAAAAATAAGGATTATTACAATTACTGATACAGAAATATCTTAAGATACATACCTGGTTTTCTAAACTGTAAGAACTTTTTTTGGGGTGGGTGGGTAATGTACTTTAAGTTGGAGAGATGATCTGGTCCCTGGGCACAGGTGTTAGAGTTATTCCATCACAATCTCTCCAAAAAACGTCCCTTTTTTTAATAACTACACCACAGCTTATAACACCTCTCCCTGCAACTATGCTGTCATCTTCGTCAGACCTCCAAGATATATGTTCTTTGACTTCAGCTGCTGATAGGAATTTTCCTCATCACTGTTGATAAGCAGGGTAACCCTGATTTGGAAACTTCCCTACATCTGTAACATTCGTTGCTGCCACAGAAGTTCTGTCGTCTTTGAACACCTCCCAACTTACGGCGCCTTTTTCAGAATTCCTTCTCTGAATTCACTTGACCTCATTTCCACCACTTGCTCTTTGTTCTCATTCCAAGCCTAGTTTCCCTTAACCATCCTTTCCAAGCCCATCTCATCTTCTCCAACTTCAGCCTACAGCCAGTTGTAAGCCATTTTAGTCCTACTCTATCTACGAAGTGCTACTGAATTCCTTGACTTCCAGACTTTTTTTCTGCAGTACCATTTGCCTACCCTGAGTCATCTCTACTGATTTCCACCAGATCTTTACTTCTATTTAAGAATCCTTTATTAATCTCAACTCTTTTTTATATTCCCCATAGAGCAGTACTTCTCAGCGTTGGCTGCATGTCAGAATCACCTGAAGGGCTTTGAAAATGCTCAGTGCCCTTGCTGCACCCAAGACCTCTGGGGTGGGGCCCAGGTACCTGGTATCCAGGTGTTTCCAACGTGCAGACAGGATTGAGAACCACTGCCATAGGGCTCTTCCAAAGAGTCTTTACATTAGTCAAGTTCTATCCTCTGATTCCTTCAGCTTTACTGGTTTTCACTTTCCTGAAAAATATAGGTAAAAATCTAAATATCAAGTTATAAAGGGTTACATTTCATGGAGAGGAATTGTTAAATGCTTCTGGGAGTATGAAGGAGTGGATTTCAACTGGAAAGGCAAGGAACGCTTAAATAAGAAAATAACATTTGAAATGGAGCTACTGGATTGGGACAGAGGGCATGCTCATGGAGGGAACAGTGAATAACAGTGTTTTTTAAAGAAGTTTTGAGTGTCATGCAGAATTTTGGTTTAGGAAAATGAAGACCGGGAATTTTGCGGGTAGTTGCAATAATCCAGGAGTTGATAAGATGAAAATATGAACGAAAACAGTGACGGGTGAATTGGGTGAGATGAATAGAAGGTGGGTCATGTCCAGGGTAATGTTCTTTGATCTCATTTTCTGATAGGAATTTTCTACTTCATTTCTTACTGACCACAGTCACAGTGGTTTGAAAACTTGCCTGTACCTGTAGCTTTCATCTTCAGTTTAGCAACACATAGTGGATACAGAAGAGAGGGGTATGGGTCAGAAGGAGTTGAGAAAAAGAGTCAAGGATGACTCCTTGGTTTCTGAACAGGGCCAGTAGGAGGTGATGGTGTCATTGGTTGAGGTAGAAAATACAGTTAGATGAAGCAAGTTTAGGGTGGAAGGGGAGTTCCAATTTTTAGTATGCTGAATTTGAGGAACCCAAAGAACTTATAGGTGCTGTTCATTACACAGCTGAAAGTATAAGTCTGTGCTAACTAAATGAGATACTTGGAACAGTATAGCAAAAGGCAGTACGTAGTTGTTGTAATTTATTAACAAGAATTCACATTAATTGTAATTTACTATTATGTGAAATTTAATGTTACTATTTTGGACCCGTATCTCCAGTTACAAAGTTGTGTGACTTTTTCTCTCAAATGTGTAGCAGCCTGAGTGAAGCTGATGGTTGTGAAGGTGGCAATGAGGTGGCTGTGAAAAATAACAGCTGCAGTATACCTGGTATATGCACTTAAGAGCTGCAGTATACCTGGTATATGCACTTAAGAGCTGCAGTATACCTGGTATATGCACTTAGCAGTAGAAAGCCACTTAGTCCTAACAGCAACTCTGAGGTAGATGTTATTAGTACCCCCATTCTTTAGATGAGGAAACTGAGACCCAGCCAGGCTAAGTAACTTGCCCAAAGTTAAACAGCCAGTATGTGGCAAAGCCTGTATTTGAACTTGGTCTGGTTCCACAGCTCCTGGTCTTAACCACTACACTGCAGGTAGCTTGGAAAGCTATTTTTTAAGTAAAGGAGAAAGTGTTCAGGTAAGTCTCATGTTGAGGACTTCAAGGATGAGGCCTTGGAAGAAAAATCCCAGCTAGAGGTGTTGAAAGTGCTAGCAGCAGGATGGTTAAAGCAGTAACTCCTGAGATCTCAAAATAAATAATTAGGAAAGAGGAGTGTGGGCAGGGGAGGGTGTGGGTAGGGTGTGTCTGAGTGAGGGAAGAAGGACAGTCAAGCTCTAGGAAAGGATACTTCCATTTAGGAGGTACTGATTCTGGAATTGGTAATTCTCTTGTGTAAAAACTTCAGTCAGAGGGGTTCTGTAGAGCCTTCCTTTCCTCTGAAGTTGGAAAGGGGCAAAAAGTAATTTTTATAATTCTCTTAATATAGCAGTTTGTTTTAAAAGTTCAGGCCTAGGAAGCACAGTTGCCTATTGAAAAGAACACCAAGCCTTTATGTCAGATGGCTTGCACATTCATATCCTTGCCCCAGGGCAGAGCATCTCGGAACAGTGGTCCTCAGACCGGCAGCATCAGCATCGCCTGGACTTGTTGGAACTGCACATTCTTAGACCCCACTGCAGACCTGTGGACTCAGGAACCCTGGAGGACCCAAGAGTCTGTTTTAACAGGTCTTCTAGCTGATTCTGATGGATCTTCCAGTTTAAGAACCTCTTCTGTCGCAGAGGGTCACTTCATTTTCACAGAAGGATGCATCATACGGTTGTAATCAGAAATAGCGTAAATGAAAATAAGTGTGAATTTTAAAGCATGACACAAATCATAGTTGCTGTTAAGTTTTCTAGAGACACATTTAGGCATATTTCAGGTATCCAGCTGCTCTGATTTATGCATGGCTTGTGCATTAATGCTTGCTCCTTTTCTCTCCCGGTTCTGGTTTCTCTGCCACCACTATCTCATTGCCAAGGGAGTTGTGAGGAGATGAATAGATTTTAGATGGTTTATGAATTTCAAAGCATAAGGATACAAAAAAACCTGAGAAGCAGAAACAGCTTAGGGCAATCCATGCACTGGACCGAGCAGTCCGCGCTGGAAAAGGATAGTGTTTAATACCACCTGTTCACTAAAGGTCTGAAAATAACTGAACATACCAAGATGGGGGGCTGTAGATGAAATTCAAAAAAAGAATCATGTAGGGGCTTCCCTGGTGGCGCAGCGGTTGAGAGTCCACCTGCTGATGCAGGGGACACGGGTTCGTGCCCCCGCCCGGGAAGATCCCACATGCCGCAGAGCAGCTGGGCGCGTGAGCCATGGCCGCTGAGCCTGCGCGTCTGGAGCCTGTGCTCCGCAACGGGAGAGGCCACAACAGTGAGAGGCCCGCGTACCGCAGAAAAAAAAAAAAAAAAAGTAAATTCCTCGGTTTGGATCCGTAAAACCAGCTTCACAAACACTGGAGGGAGACTCAGTTTACTATCTTTAACATTGTAGCTGAAAGTAAGTACAAGAGGAGGACCATCGAGCATCTAAGCAGGCCATCTTAAGGTGTGTGGCCTTTCCTACTGCATTAATAGCAGCGTTGCTTCTGTAACCAGAATTGCTGTCCTTTTCTTCACATTAATGGTGAGATTTTATTTATGTGGCAAATTCATTGATGAATCATTTCATGCATTCATTCATTAAATATTGGTTTGCCCTGGAAATACAGGGGTGAATAAACCCAATGCCCTCATGGAGCTTACTTTCTACTTTCTAGTGGAAATAAATTATATTAAAAAAATTTAATTTATTGAATAGTTATAAGTGCTGTGTAGAAAAACAAAACAGGATGGGAACTTGTCAGAGGCAGAGTTGCAGTTTTAAATAGAGAAGGCTTTGTCAAGAAGATGAACAGCTGGACAAAGGCCTGAAAGGAGCGAGGGCCCTGTGCTAGAACACAGAGAAAACCTGGGGCATGTGTCAGGAGAGCCCTCACGTTGGTGAGGGCGCCCTGTCATCTGAGGAGTGTGTAACCTGGAAGGTTGAAGACAGTGTTAGCTGACTTAAACACCTGAAGAATGGCCTGGGGAGAATTTAGGTTGTCTCTTCTCTTGCAGGGGTTACAAGTAGGTAAGAGAGTGACAGCTACAGGGAGAGTGTTGCCCCCTGGAAACAAAGACCTTTCAGGTCGTGGGTCCTGCCCATAGACAGGCCATTGCCTCCGAGTGCCAAGAGTTTCTCTTCCCTAGAGGAGTTTGGTGGTTTGGATGTCATTTTGATGGTAGTGGCAGCGGCGGTGGTGAGGGAATTCAGGCTCTGGAAGGGTGACTGGATTTATACCTTTGAAGTCTTGCACAATCCTGAAAATCACATGTGGAGATTAAAATCATTGTTATTCCACCCATAGTTGCCATCTGGTGGAAAAACAAATAACTACAAGGTATCGTTCAACAGATATTTTGTGAGAGTCATTATAAGCCAGGGAAATGTAGTTCAAAAGGTTTGGGGTTTATTTTTCTCTGACTTAACAGAACGTTTGCTTTTAAGATTGATTTACTTTCCAGAAATTCTTTTTTCATTTTGGAACTTTGTCTGCTTGTAGGCTCTTGGCTTATCAGGAGCAAACCACTCGCAATCCTCAAGATTCATGTTTTATAAACCTTCCATCTGAAAGGACAGTAGCTCATTCTCTGGTATGCTGATAGTGTTGTGGAAAATATAATTTGGTTTTTAGAAATACCTGCTCCCAATTTCTGTGTCAACATTAGGACATCATCCATCTTCTCAAAAAAAAAAAAAGTTTGAGATGATGTATCTGCAGCCAAGGACCTGTATTATTTTCAATCCATTGTGGATTATTTTGTAAAAACACAAGATCATGCATTTCACTAATTCTGAAATGTATAGTGAAAATAATTTGGACTGATGGAGGGGATGGATAGTTATGTGAAAGAAAAACTTGAGTAAAATGTTATTTGTGGAATCTAGGTTGAAGGTAAATGTCGGAACAGAAGAGATTGTTTGCTGTGGGTTTTAACTTAATGATTTCTTCACATTTGATAAAGGAATAGGATCAGTTAAGTCAGTGATTTTCAAACCACTACCAACTTTTTTCAGCTTTTCTGTATGTTTGGACATTTTCATAACAAAATACTGGTACAAAATCATGTATTGGGATGTCATGGCAATGTCACATCACTGCAAGTTTCTACAGACATACTCTCTGTACTTGTCAGGGGACAGGTTACAATCCATGGCATTGGTCCACGGATCACACTTCGCATAACTGATTAAAAGCTTATTTTACTGTATTATTTCATATAATACTCAAAAAAACTGTTGGAAAAAAGGGATATAATTCCTATTCCACCAGTGGCAAAACTGACCGAGAACAGTTGAGTCTCTCAGCTTGTGTCACACCTTGAACGCTCAGGTCTGATTTCCTTCCAGGTTTTGGTACATTCTTTCCTCGTCGAGAGGAGAGCAGTGCAGCAGACGTGAGGGTGAGCTGAACAGCATTACACAACCGGGGTTGGAATATTGTAAAGGTGGAAACAGCACATTTTCTTCCATACAATAAAGATAAATGATTTTAGGGATTTACTGAACATTAGATAGTATAAGACTGTAAATGTAATATACATTTAAAAAATTTACTTTCTGTATCATTATAATGAGGGCAAACTGCGCCCCCCCCCCCAAACAAACAAACAAACAAACAAAAAAACCTCTTCATAGAATAGGCAGAACAAGGCAGCCCAACCCAGGAACTTGCAGAGTTTTCTAAAATTTTCTATAATACCATGAAACATCGAATGAAATAGGGGAAGGGTGAGGGGATTGATTAGGAGGGGGTGATGCCTTCTTTCACTTTATGTATGCATATAGAAATTGACTTCACAAATTTACATTTATCATGCTCCCTTTTCCACTGTGAACATGATCTTTTTTTCCCGTTAAGACTTTCAGTCTGTGCAGATTGGAAGCCCAGCTAGTGCTCAGTGATCGTGCTTCTCTGTTTAGATTTGTGCTCGGAGTGAGTGGTTTGGTAAATTCTTCAGTTTCTGGCTCTGTAGTTACAGGGTTAAGGAGAATTTGCCATCGGCTTAGGGAGATTTAAGCTAATCATTGAGTTGGAAGATATCTATAAAGGAAGACTAAAGGGTCTGCTATTAGCTAATATTAGAAGAAAAAAGCTTTATAAAAACCTTGTAATATTGATGATGGGAAGAGCATGTGTATTTTTTTCCCAAAACAATGGTTTTATACTTCTCAAATCACATTTATGTTCATTTGGATGTAAACTCGCCTCAATTCCTACCCGCAGATAATGCGAGAAGCCTTTGGTAGTTTAGGGGGTTTAGGTTTGCTTTAAGGGCTTTAGAGTTGATATGAGGGATTTAGATAAGTTATAAGGCAGGGTCTTTTGTGAGCACCTGCTTCCTAGTTTACACATAAAGGTCTAGACATATCACAAAGGTCTAAACACATATCATATGTTTTTTTTTTAAAAGATTGCTATCAGTTTTAAGGTATGATTTCTTAACATTTGACAAGGGAATGGGATTGGTTAAATCAGTGGTTTATAAACCTTGGGAATTCATGGATTTTAAAAAAAAAACACCAATGTCAAATATAGCCTCTTAGTTTTTTGCCAAGAAAGATCATTAACCACTACAACAAAAAAACTAACCCACAGTCTATTGTTATTAACATTGTATTACTTAGAAGTGACTTGTACATACGATTTCTACTGTTAAAATATGGAGGAAATTTAGCTTTATTAGAATTACTTTGTAATCTTTATGTTCATTTCTTTACATTGAATCAGTGAAAACCTCATTCCACACTGGTCAAAACTCCCCTCCCCCCTTTCGGATTTAATAACTTTCCAAAATCCATTACGACTATAAGAACCTCATTATTTTCTGTAAAATTTGAATATCCAGTGATACCAGACCCTGCAGAGGCTTTAAAGGTGCAGTTCTAATGCAGTTCATAGTCTAAGCAGGGGAGAGATACAGTGATGCTGTACAGAATTTGCTTGCTTGAGGACAGGTATATTTCATACCTTCAGAGAGGATGGGAAGTGCTAAGAAGGCACAGGGTGAAGACCTGGCATAAGCTGGGGAAAGTGTCACAAAGGAGCAGAGGATAACAGGAGTGCATTCGGCCTCCTCATTCTCTTCATTCTACCGGCTCCTTGCTCTATCCCACTCAGTTTAATGAGCCATAAGTTGATCAGTCACCACACTTGATTGCATGGTCTGGGCTTAGATTTTCACTCCTCTACAATCTGGCTGTGTGACCTCGGACAAGTGTCTTTACCTCTCTGTGCTTTTGTTTCTTACCTTTAAAACAGATACTAACACCTACCTTATGTGTTTGAGGGTTAATATATATAAAGCCCCTAGAGTAACTTTTAGCTGTTTTCAAAATGCAGTCTTTATCATGTGACTCTCTGACAAATATTTGGGTGGCATTCCCTGCTCTGGGGATAAAGACCAGATACCTTTCCAAGGCTTATAAAGCCTGTCCCTTCTCTCCAGTCTCTTCTCACACCACTATAGCCTCATTCCCTTCACTGAAGCCCGCCGAGACCAGCCGTGCCCCACCCTACCCCATGGTCCCTTGGTCTCCCCTCGTTTTCCAACTGATTCCTCTTGGTCTTCATACCTCCATTGACCTCCTCAGATAGATGCAAAGTCTTGCTACAGACTCTTACGGTGCCAGAAATGCTCAGTAGTATACATCAAGCTGCAGTCATTTTAGTTCGTGTAGTTTGTTTCTTCCACTCTAAGTTCTGTGAAGGCAGCAAACCCATGTCATTTTGCTCACCAGTAAATCCCCAGCACTGAGCACATTGCCCAGCAGGGAATATGTTTTGCTAAATATTTATGGAACAAGTGGATGAGGTACGGTAAGGGGGAGGAAGCTTGTAGAGAATGTCAAAGGCTAAACAAGCGGTTCCCTTTATTGGAAGAGAAAATATGTTCTCAGGAGCAGTGGAAGAGAAGGCTGGAAAGGTAGGTTGAGGGGGACTTGGGTGGGTGAAGAGACCGGCACAACAGGGTGCCAACAGGGAATATAAGCCATTGACTGGCTTTAGGCCTGCGAAGTGAACAATAGGAAATACTGGTATTTATGCCGGAAAACTGGGAATTATTTGATATCTAGTAAAATCAAATTCATGGTTACAAAAAAATTGATCATGAATTGATGGCACCTGAAAAACAGTTTAAGAAACTGTTTCTCCATGGGCCGCATAGATTATTCGAATCATTAGACAGTATTTTATTTGTCATTATTCAGGAGAAAAAGGCGTCTCTTTGAAGTGGGGCTCTTGTACTTTCTCGGCGTTTTCCTGGCTGAGCACAGCTTGGCGGCCTTCCCAGGAACCATGTCACAGATGACCACAGTGATTTGGCAAACAGATAATGTTTTTCTCATCGTATACAATCCTTCTGAGTCAGAGAAGCAATGCATGTTTCAGATCAAAAGCAATATGTGAACAATGAGTACTGCTGTAGAAAAGTGTATTTGAGGCTTTATTTGGACAGCTGAGCAGACTCACCCTTTGCAGACACAGCTGCTTGTTGCAGTCACCACATTTCAATTGTGTTATTAGTTCACCATGACTTGAAGCTCTTCAGTAACTTCTTTGGTCTCTAAGCTGAGCAGGTGAATGGGAAGGGTGGCAGTTGGTGGTTCTCAGAGGGCCCACGTACAAGTTAAAACCCAGTAAAATGTGGAGAAAGGTAGCATGTGTGGTGTATTATTTTTCTGATGTCCGGATGGTAGCTCCCCACCCTCACCCTGCCACGCCAGGTGTGTATTCAGTTGGTTGTATATTCAGTGGCCTTTTCACAGGGAGGTCACTGATGGGTAATTCCACATGTGTTGGCCAGCACCCAGCAAAATACATGGTGTGCAGGGGTGAACCCTTGGTAGGAGTGGGGTGTGGTGGGGTGGAAGAGTGCGTAAGGAGAATAAAGAAATGTTGCTTCTGGGTTCCAGAGACAGGGATTCAGTCTCTGTTCTCCCAATAACTTTGTGATCTTGGGCTAGTCACTTCTCAGCCTGACCACTTCATCTGTAAAAGAGAATGATAATGGAGAAAGGGACAGGGTGATGATAAGGATGAAAGGAGATAATATATGAAGAGCTCTAGGGAGACAGAATATCTGCTCATTGGTGGGTGTGTTTATATACTAAGTTCCCGTGGCTGCTTCTGCACCAGGATGGCCCCCTGTTATGTGTTCTCCGGACAGACGTTCACTGAGGATCCTGGGGCCTAGAGCAGAAAGCTGGCGTTATGTGCACGCTCGGCTTGGAGAGCGGCATCTAGGACTAGCCTTTGCACGTGGTAACACTTTACCCGCCTTTAACTTGCTAGCTGTTCTTATGAAAGGACACAGGGTTAAGACAGTTGATACCTAATGAGACTAAATCCATCATGGTTACAGTTTCATAACTGATAACATCTGAAAAATTAAAAACTGTCATCTCTGCAAGAACAGCACAGATGGAGAATTAGACAGTATTATGTTTTTAGACAATAAACATCTTATTTTTCTCACAAAACTAGTTCTCTGTGGCATCACTCATCGTGCCTCCTTCCCTCTGAGATATCTTTTCCCTCTCCCGTTCATATGGGCAAGGTTCATGTCCTATACTTTCTTCTGGAAGCAAGTAACTGAAACTCAGTAAACCATACTGGTTAATTGTTTAAATTGTGCAGTTGCATGGAGGGGGAGATACAGTGGTGAATGAAACAGTCTTTGGCTTCATGGAGCTTACTGTCTAGTGAGTAAAAAGTAAGACGGTAATAGAATTTGCAGTTAAGTATTACAGTTACAAAGTGACTTTAAAGGAAAAAGAAAGGGTGCTAGGATTGCATACAAACAACATAGGATATGGCCGATTCAAGGTGATTCGGGGAATCACTGAGGGTCAACTGAGCAGGGATCTGAATAGTTGCTAGGAGGTAAGTTGGTGGTGGTGAGATGGACAGCGTGAAGTTTTTGAAAGAAGGATGGTGGAGGGCGGGGCATGGAGATTGAGAGAGAGAGATTTGTGATGAAGCCAGAGTGATAGGTAGTTTGGAGCCAGTTGAAGTGTAGGGCCTCAGAGGCCTTGCTGATGACTTTTGGTGGAAAGTCAGCAAAGAATTTTTAAGCTGGAGAAGAATTTAAATGGCCAGGTTAAAAAAAAAAAAAAAAAAGATTGATACCAGTGAAGAGGATAAGTTGGGGAAAATGAGAGTAGAGTGGCTATCAGGGAAATTTCTAAGGCAGGAAGACCACTTAAGAGGCTGTTGTTCTTAGCCAGCTGAGTCACAGTGAGGGGCAGGAACAGCTTCTGTGGGGTGTGAAGAAGTGTGGAAGGATTTCAGAGGAATTCCAGGGTGAGCAGGACCAGCAAGGTTTAGGGACAAGTTGTATGTTGGGAAATAAACATGGAGGAGATGGTGGAGTTGAGAATGGTTTCCAGGTCTCTCCAGGAGGGAAATAGGTATTGATACTCATTGAAGCAGGTAAGCAGGAGGTCGCGCAAATAATGGGAGAAGTCATGAATCCCGTTTGAAATTTGTTAAGTTTAGGGTGTCAGTGGGACGTGTCAGGAGAGCTGATGGGTGGTATTGGAGATGCAGGTCTGAAGCTGAAGTGAGATTAGGAGGGGTTGGTGGGTCACCCTTTGTGATGGTGTTGGGATTGGGAACACATGCAAAGTGGAGCCCCTCAGACCTAACGATGGTTGGGATGGAACCTTAGCGAGGACGCAGGGAGGAACAGCCTTCTGATGATGGTAGGCCTTCCTTTCTCCTCCACATCTAGGGCCAGGAGGGCTGTTCCTCATTCCTGCTTTCAGATCATTGCTCTTCCTCCCTCAGGCGAAATCTCTTTTGCCTTCTGGAGTGCATTCCTGTTCACTGTTACCACTTATTACACTTCCAGTTTTTCCGTGTTTATCCATCTCCTGGTTCCTTTCCCATGGGCATCCATATTTTAGGAAGCCTGTGATCCAGGTGCCTGTCTAAATTCTCTTCTTTAGCCTGAGAGGATTCAGTGTCTATAGATAGTCATCACTTTTTTCAACAAACCTTTATTGATCCCTTACTATAGGCAGGCACTGTGTTAGGCACTGGGTTCACTAGAAAACAAGACAAAGTCACTGCTCTGGTGGCTCTTGTATTTTGGGGAGACAGACCTACAGTAAATACATATCTGGTAGTGCTGTGTGCTAAAAAGAAAAACAGAGCAAGATAAAAGGGTGTGATGGGGCTTCGCTGGTGGCGCAGTGGTTGGGAGTCCGCCTGCCGATGCAGGGGACACGGGTTCGTGCTCCGGTCCAGGAAGATCCCACATGCCGCGGAGCGGCCGGGCCCGTGAGCCATGGCCGCTGAGCCTGCGCGTCCGGAGCCTGTGCTCCGCAATGGGAGAGGCCACAACAGTGAGAGGCCCGCGTACTGCAAAAAAAAAAAAAAGGGTGTGATGATGAATAGGGGGAAGGGGTGGGGCTGGTATTGACACCCATGTGAAGTAAGAATGTAAACCATGTGGATATATGACATGAATATGATAGAATACAGTGTAAACCATGTATTATCTATTGCTGTGTAACAATTTATCCCAAAACACAGCAGTTTGAAACAGTAAATGCATGTTGTCTCAGATGCATTCTCAGGATTAGGAATCTGAGAGAGGCTTAGCTGGATGTTTCTGCTCCGGGCCTCTCGTGAAGTTGCAATCAAGCTGTCTGCTGAGATCACACTCGTGGCTCAGTTAGTCATGAATTTGCTTTCCAGTCCACTCCCCGTGGTTCTGGGCTGACCTCAGTTCATTGAGGGCTGTTAGACCGAGGGCTTCAGTACCTCGCGTCACAGCAGCTTGCACCCCCCGGGCATGTGATGGGAGAGTGCGCTGCAGGCTTCCACAGACTAATCTCAGAAGTGACGTACCATCACTATTTTCTGTAATCTGTACTATAAGCTGCCTCTCTTTCCTGACTTGTCTCCCTCGTTGCCTACATGTCGTTTCCCAGTTCAGCTTTTTGCCTTCCTCTCATTTCCCTTTTCGTCCAAGCTTTCTAGAAGAACAGTTTATATTGGGTTGGCCGTTCATTTGGGTTTTTCCATAAGACGTTACGGAACATCTTATGCAACGTCGTATGGAAAAACCCGAACGAACTTTTTGGCCAACCCAATATTTGCCGTCTTAACTTTATTACAGCTTGTCCTTTTCTCCTTCCGCAGGTCAGTTCCTACTCTTTACCACTCTACTATCTTCTCTGCCAAAGGTGACCAGATGGTGGTAGAGACAATCAAATTTCTGCTGATTTCCCTTTTGGTACTTGATTCTCTTTCTCTCAGGACTGTCTCCCCCTCTTGATTGCTAATGTGTCGTATTTTTCCTTCTGCTTCTGACGCTACCAGCCTCCCCTGGATCCAGTTCTTCTGCCAGCTTTGTAAATATAGGTATTTCATGGAGTTTTGTTCCTCACTCTGTTTTTACTATACTTGGTCTTCAAAGCTGACCTCTACCAAAACTAAACCAGTAATCCAGGACCATGCCCCCCATATACCCACCACCATTTACAAGCAACACACACACACACACGCGTGCGCGCGCACGTCATTCCACCTGTGTTCTTTAATTATTTTTAGCTAGTGGAATCCAGACACCCCAGTAAAAACTGTGAATCATATTTTCCCTGCCTTTACACATCCTGTAACTCAGCAGGATATGTTGATTGTCTCCCAGCTGTCTCTCCTCTGCCTCTCTCTCTTTAGCCCATGAATTGCCCTAGATGAGGCCCTTACTGCTTTTCACCTGGTCTCCAGATAACTGATCCCAATCTCTGTTCTGGTCAGTCGTCATCTACCCTTGATGCTGCCACCAGTTATTTGTCTAAATCATGCTTCTTAGTATTTCAGCACCGAGGTTACCTAGCCATCATCGACTCCTGACCCACCGGCAAAGCTCAGATTCCTTGCTTGGCACACACTGCATTTGGCCATCTGGTCTCTGTTGATTGGCACAACTTGTGTTCCATTCACCCTTATATTTGATGCTCCTGAAGTATAAAAATTCTTATGTTTCCTTCAAAAGGTCATGCGATTTTATGCTTCTTGCTTTTTACCTCTTTTATTTTCCTGAAACATATTTTCTTCTCCCTTTTCCCCTTACTCACCCCACAGGTCATTCAAATCATGGGTCCTTTGTCCTGTTCCCCTCTCCTCCCTAACCTTGCTCCCCAGATAACAGTTAGTAACTTCCTTTTCTTTCCCCCCACCTTTGCATAGGTCTCTATGATTGCTCCCGCCCTCTGTTTTACTGTGTATCCTGTCTCTCTCAGGTGGTGTGAGCTGTTTGAGGGCAGGGTCTTTGGCTCATTTGTCTTTATGTCCCCAACACTTAGCAGAATGCCTGACATGTTGTTACCACTTAGTAAATGTTGATTAAATAACATGCAATTGGACTGAGTTAGTATGGCTTTAGGTATGGTTTTACAGAGGAAATTAAGACTCCAAAAACCTAAGTTCATCAGCGCCCTTGCTTCAAAAACACTGTTTGGTTACTTGGTAGAATTTAGCACTGACAGAAGAGGTTGAAAAAAATGAAATGCCTCCTAACTTAGAGTATTAGATATCAAGCAATTAAAAGGTTTTCTGAAGCCAATTGTAAGGCATTTATGTTGTGCTTTAAAAACATCTTGCCGTTCCAGCTTTATACAATTACCAAATTTTTAAAAGTTGTTTCAATTTCAAATATTTTCTCTTAGATATAGTGTCCCATGCAGCATTTCAGTATTCCTGTATCACGGTGCAATCTGGAGACAGAAACCACACGATAATCGATCAGGGAAAATTTGTTATAAACAATGAGGGGTTGGCTACGATGGGCAACTAAAGAATATAGGAGTAGCAGATACAGGGAGCAGAGCACCCAAGGAAGGAGCAAATCTGGAAAAGCGTGGGATCCAGACCTCACCGGAGATGTGGCGTATCCTACCAGATGGCAGAAAAGTTCACTGCAGTGCCGCACCGGCAGGATTCACGGGAACCTGCCTTCTGCAGTGCTGCACTGCAGAACTGCCCGGGAATCTGCCAGTGTGGGCGCGCCCTGCGAAGCCATCCTTGGGGTCTGCAGAGAAGCTGCCCCGGGGGTGGGTGCCACGTGCCTCCAGGTATAAGAAGAGAACCGGGAACCAGGGCCCTTCCTCCTCCAGTGTCCCTCCAGCACCCTCTAAAACTGTACCAGTGGCAAGGCCACAGGAAGACAGCCCTGGAAAGCAGTGGACTGACAACTGGCGCAGTCCGCCCCCTCTGACTCCTGAGCCTCCGTACGTTCCCATTTAACAAGATACAGCTGTAACAGAAATTAGAAGAATTATGTCCGTATAACATTTATCTTGAAGCCTAGTGCCCAACGAGAGTAGTGCAATTAGATGAGGATGAGAAAGAAGATGGAGAGACCCCTATGTGTTTAGAGGTAGTTAAATGGCATTTTTAGATAAAATATTAAATATCTAAATTTTATTTTCCTTCATCTAAATAAATTAAAGACACTATTCTTATACTTGGGGCTTAAGAATTAGTTTTGGCTTAGAAACATAAAAAATAAGAGTCTTTTTGACTGTAATTGAGCCACAGCTAGTAAAAAGAGAGGAAGCGCTGTGTCTATGTGTCATGCATGTTTGCCTAGTGTAAAATTCACCACTCCTAATTCAGTACGTTAGTTAACCAAAATATTCAAGAGTCAGGAATCCCCTCTGGCCATTGAGCAAAGATAGGAAACAATATTTTGTATGCATGGTCTGAAAAGAGGAGAAATTAAGTGGGGAGAAGGTTTGGGACCTGGTAGCTGAGATGCCAGTCGCTGGGACAAATGAGGCTGCTTTGCACAGACCACACATGCTGTTTGCCCACGTGCAGACGGACATGGTAGTAGCATTAGAGCAAGTAGTGGGGTCATAATTTGGGAGTACCTCAGTATCATGAGTCAGTTCTTAGGGAAAAGACTGACATGAATTTTTGTTCCATAAGCCTTAACAACGGATATAACTCATGGGGCCTGCATTAAATAGTCCTACGGTTTCTTTGGAAGGAGTTTTTGTTATTATAGGAAGAAAACAGGAATAAAATCAGTCTCATATGACCCCTAGAGGCTTCTTAGGAATATTGATGACAGAATCGATGTTTCATGAATCTTGGCCGATACTTGTTGATATTTGGGTCTGTGACTTAGAAGAAAGGAGAGATTCGAGGCCAAGTCTGATGTCCCTTGCACAGTATGACCTTATTACTTATTACCCACCTCTTCCTACCCATTTCAAAACTGTCTCTCTCCCTGGTTGTCATTGTTTGTGCTTTATTTCTTACTTGATATTAGCGGACAGCTAAAAGTTTTAGAGTTTGCTTTTTCATCATCGATTTTTCCCAGCTACGAGAAGTGTGTGAGAAGTTGGGGAGGTAGTGAAGTCAGGGGTGGGGACAGGTGTACCCTCCAGCTGTGGAGTAGTTTTGATTACCAGTTATACCCGGAGGGTATTGACTTGGATACTAGACTTACCACACTATTGGCCTTCAGATTTTCAGACAATAAGGGACCTTCCCCTTGCTGAAGAACTAACCAGAGCTCCCAAGTACACTTAGGGAAGTTGGGTTCATATCTCCAATTACCTTTGCAGTCGACTCTTAAGGGTTTCAGTTGTAGAGATCCCCATGACCTTCAGGTGGGGAGCGTGTAGGTCAAGGTTGGGTCATACAAGTTCCTCAAGACTCATTATTTTCTCTCCTAAACATTTCAACATTTTAAGAGAGATGATTTGGAGCCTCCATTTTGTCGTTAGTTAGTGCATATTATGAAACATTTGAAACGTTGTGAATGTTTGGTGTCATAACTCTTGGATTGCTAAAAGCAGTTGGTGTTAGTGTCCACGCCTAATTGTAAGTGGGTTTTTGTTTTCTTTTGTTTTTTTGTTTTGTTTTCAGGTTTTTCTGAAGAGTGATCGAGTGGCCAGAATGGTTCAGAGTGGAGGATGTTCTGCTAATGACTTCAGAGAGGTGTTTAAGAAAAACATAGAAAAACGTGTGCGGAGTTTGCCAGAAATTGATGGCTTGAGCAAAGAGACAGTGCTGAGCTCCTGGATAGCCAAATATGATGCCATTTACAGGGGTGAAGAGGACTTGTGTAAACAGCAAAACAGAATGGCCCTGAGCGCTGTTTCTGAACTTATTCTGAGCAAGGAACAACTCTATGAAATGTTTCAGCAGATTTTGGGAATTAAAAAACTAGAACACCAACTTCTTTATAATGCATGTCAGGTAAGTGATCATGATATTTCCTGTTCCCCTGACTCACAGAATGAACACCAAGTCTTTACAAGCCTATGAAGATGTACTTTACTTTCTCTAATCACTTTGTTTGAAAAGGTGAGTGAAATTGAGTTTTAATATGTCAAATAATGACATTTGGAAGAAGCTCTGAAAGAATTATTTGATAGGAGAAGAATATCTGTGCATTTTATTCAGTAAGTAATTGTTCCATGTGCCCTATTTTAGGACATCAGATTTATACCTATTGGGTATATGTGTATGGGGCATGCCTTGAGTAGTAAAGTGAAAATCGTCTGTTGTCTGAAGAAGCTTGGCACTTTATAATAAACAGGTATTCCTCACTGCAGAATAATTTTTCATAAAGGTATGATACTCATCTTCAGAGTTTTATGGAAGTGACTGAAATTTCAAAAATTTTTTCTTTAACCCAGCCAGATAGAAATGAATTGAAGAAGATTGCTAAACTACATAATTTAGAGGTGACAGAGTAAATAATATATTTTCTCTTCAGTTGTTATTTTAATCATACATATGAAAAACTAAATAAAATATCATGTTTGTTCCACGTCTTTCATCTTTAGATCCTATGATTTGTCTAAATGTATTCCTCCCTTAGTTGTATTTTGTTTGCTTATTTTAGAGCTATAAATTATTTAACTGTGCCCTAATATACAATTTAAATTGCCAAAATTCTGGCATTTTAAAATTCCTGTGTTCATTAAGAGTCACACTTTTATAATGTACATATGTTTACATCTATTTTAAATCTTTTTGCAAATCTACTTCTCAATTTCTGTATTCTATGTATCATTTACTTTGCATTACTAATTTGTGAATCATTTCCAATGAATAAATTAGCAGAGTTAATTAATGGAAAAGCAATGTGGAACATAACCCTGTGAACAATTCATGCTTTCACTATAATTGATTTTACTGCATTATTAAACCAGGTGGTGGTTTTGATAGTGTTGGAGGATGACTGTACAGCCGAAATCTTCCATTGTAAAAGAAACACAACTGGGACTTCCTGTTTTTAATGGAGCAGTAGCTCACTTGTATAGTTAAATATTGATGAACAAAATTTATTAGTAAAATTCAGATTCAGACATTGAGTAAATGTTTACCGAGTATTCAAGCCAAAAACTTTGCTAGGTGTTGGGGAAACCAACCTTAACTAAATAAAATATTTGTTCTCTATGTGCTGAAGTCTTAATAGAGCAGGTAGACCTCTAAAATAAGTTATTACAAATGCAGTAGAATTTATCCTGAATGTTACAGGGTCATAACATAAATTCCTGTGGACCTACGCGTTTATGTTTATTTATTCAAAATGTACTAAAATTAATCTTTTGTTTACTTTTAAAGATCACTTCTACAGCAAGGGTTTTGACCTCCTGGTTTCTGTCCTCTGTGATTTGGAACATATTGGGTTGGCCAAAAGGTTCATTCGATGTTTTCTGTCAGATGGCTCCAGTAGTGCTTAGTTGTCTTTAACTTCATTCCAAACAGTTTTGTTAGATTGTATTATGACAGCTGTCATAGCAGCATGCATTTAAAAAAAAGTATCAAAATTGGTGAATTTTTGTGTAGCCATTTTAATATTGAAGATGGAAGAAAAACACATTTTCGGCATATTATGCTTTATTATTTCAAGAAAGGTAAAAAAGCAACAAAAATGCAAAAAAAGATTTGTGCAGCGTATGGAGAAGGTGCTGTGACTGATAGAACGTTTCAAAAGTTTCGTGCTGGAGATTTCTCGCTGGACGTTGCTCCACGGTCGGGTAGATCAGTTGGAGATGATAGCGATCAAATCAAGACATTAATTGAGAACAATGTTATACCACGCGGAGATAGCCGACGTTCTCAAAATATCCAAATCAAGCGTTGAAAATCATTTACACCTGCTTGGTTATGTTCATCGCTTTGATGTTTGGGTTCCACATAAGCGAAAGAAACCTTCTTGCCCATATTCCCGCATGCGAATCTCTACTTAAACGTAACAAAAACTTTTTGTTTTTAAAACAAATTGTGATGGGTGATGAAAAGTGGATACTGTACAACAATGTGGAATGGAAGAGATCGTGGGGCAAGCGAAGTGAACCACCACCAACCACACCAAAGGCCGGTCTTCATCCAAAGAAGGTGATGTTGTGTATATGGTGGGATTGGAAGGGAGTTCTCTATTATGAGCTCCTTCCAGAAAACCAAACGATTAATTCCCAACGAGTACTGCTCCCAGTTAGACCAACTGAAAGCGGCACTCGACGAAAAGCATCCGGAATTAGTCAACAGAAAACACATAATCTTCCATCAGGATAATGCAAGACTGCATGTTTCTTTGACGACCAGGCAAAAACTGTTACAGCTTGGCTGGGAAGTTCTTTTTTTTTAGATTTTTTTTTGATCTGGACCATTTTTAAAGTCTTTATTGAATTTGTTACAATATTACTTCTGTTTTATGTTTTGTTTTTTTGGCTTCAAGGCATGTGAGATCTTAGCTCCCTGCCCAGGAATCGAACCCACACCCTCTGCACTGGAAGGTGGAGTCTTTAACCACTGGACCACCAGGGAAGTCCCTTGGCTGGGATGTTCTGATTCATCCGCCTTTTTCACCAGACATTGTGCCTTTGGAGTTCCATTTATTTCGGTCTTTACGGGATTCTCTTAATGGAAAAAATTTCGATTCCCTGGAAGACTGGAAAAGGCATCTGGTACGGTTCTTTGCTCAAAAAGATAAAAGGTTTTGGGAAGATAGAATTATGAAGTTGCCTGAAAAATGGCAGAAGGCAGTGGAACAAAAACAGTGAATATGTTGTTCAATAAAGTTCTTGGTGAAAATGAAAAACATATCTTTTATTTTTACTTAAAAACCGAAAGAACCTTTTGGCCAACCCAATACTTCTAGTTCAAATCTCTATCTGTAATAATGGATTTATTTTTACCTTCAGTTCTATCAGTATTTGCCTCATGTATCTTGATGCTTTGTTAGGTTCATACACATTTAGCATTTAGCATTATCATGTCTTTTTGTGAAATTAACCCCTTATATAAAGTCCCTCTCTGTCCCTGATAATCTTTTTTTCTTTTTTGTCTACTTTGTCTCAAACTAATATGGCTACTTCAGCTTTCTTTTGATTATGGTTACCAGGGTGTATCTTTCTCCATCTGTTTCTTTTTAACCTGCCTGATTCTTTGTTTAAAGTGGGTTTCTTGTAGACAGCTGCATATTACCTCTGGTTTTTGTTTTTAATCCAGTCTGACAATTTCTGTCTTTTAATGGGTGTGTTTAGACCATTTGTATATAAAGTGATGTAGTTGGATCACATTCTGCAGTCTTTTTAAGTGTTGACTCTTCTTTGCATCTGTTCTTTGTCTCCCCTCCTTTTTCTGCCTTCTTTAATTTTAATTGAACATTTATATGATTCCATTTTATATTCTCTTTTGATGCACTACTTATCTTTTTTTAAAAAGTGTGTTTAGTAGTTGCCCTAGGGCTTACAATATGTATTTTAAAATAATCTAAGCTTACCTTCAAATAACACTATAAGGCTTCAAGTGTCGTACAGCTCTCCCATAATAGAGAATTCTCAATTCCTCCCTCCCATCCCTTGTGAAATTTCTGTCATTCATTTCACTTATAATATGCTCTGTTTCACTTATTTCACTTATTTATGCTCTTTTCACTTATAATATGCTCTGTTCACCAAACATACTGTTACTACTCTTGCTTTAAACAGATAATTTTTAGATCAATTAATAAGAAAAGTAAAAGATATATATATGTGTGTGTGTATATGTATATGTATATATATATATATATATATATATATATATATAATTTCACCTTCATTTATTCCTTCTCTGACACTTTTCTTTCTTCACGTAGATCCAAGTTTCTGACCTACATCATTTTCCTTATCTGAAAAACTTCTTTGAACATTTTTTGAAAGGCAGGACTACTGATAATGAACTCCCCCAGTTATTGTATGTCTGATAAAGTCTCTGTTTCTTCTTCATCTTTAAAGGATAATTTCATTAGATGTAGAGTTAGCTTTTTTTCTCTTTTAACATATTCTAAAGATTTCACTCCCCCTTCTTGCTTGTGTGGCTTCTCATGAGTAGTCCGATCAAGCTCTTATCCTCGATTCTCTGTAAGGTGTTTTGTTCGTTTTTTTGTCATCTGGCTTCCTTTAATAATTTCTCCTTGGCTTAGTTTTCTGCAGTTCAAATATGATATGCCTGGGTATGAGTTTTTTGATATTTCTCCTGCTCGGTATTTTCTGAGCCTCCTGAATTTAGGGGTTGGTGTGTGTCATTACGTTTGGAAAATTCTCAGCCATTATTAATTCAAACGTTCCTTATATCCTATTCTCACCTTCTCCTGCCAGTATTTTAGTTATATTTGTTATGTCTACTTATGTTACTCATCACAGTTCTGGGATGTTCTTTTTATTTTTTTGTTTGCTTTTTAGTTCTCTTTCTCTTTGCATTTCAGAGAGGGAAGCTTCGGCTGACCTTCAAGTGTCCTGATTCTTTGCTCAGAATCAGCAAGTCTGCTGATAAGCCCGTCGAAGGCATTGTTCCCGTCTGTTAGTGTTTTTGATTTCTAGCATTTCCTTTGATTCTTTCTTAGCGTTTCCACCTCCCTGCTTATATTATCCATCTGTTCTTGCCTGTTTTCAACTTTTTCCATTACAGCCCTTAATATATTATTAACGGTTACTTAAATTCCTTGTTAGTTAACTACATCCATGTGACAACTTAATCTGGTTTGGATGCATGATTTGTCTCCACAGACTGTGTTCCTTTTTCTTTTTTTGCCTTTTGGCATGCTTTGTAACTTTTTGTTGAGAGCCAGGCATGTTGTATCAGGTAAGAGAAACTGTGGTATATTCGCCTTTAGTGTGAGGATTTATGTTAATCTGACTGGGAGGTTGGCTGTGTTTAATGTTTGTTGTAGCCACAGGCGCAAGAAGCTTCACATTCTTCTAGTGTCCTTGTCTTTTTCTCCTGTCTTGACTCTGGGCTTCCCTAAGTATTCCTCTTCAGAGAGTCTGTATCTGCGGCTCTTTAACCGTGATCAGCTGTTCTTCTGGAGCAATGCTGGTGTTGTGGTAGGGTGCTGGGCTGTAACTTGCACAAGTATTTCTTGTTTTTTTGTGTGTTTTTTTTTTTTTTTGCAGTACGTGGGCCTCTCACTGTTGTGGCCTCTCCCATTGCGGAGCGCAGGCTCAACGGCCACGGCTCACGGGCCCAGCCGCTCTGCGGCATGTGGGATCTTCCTGGACCGGGGCACGAACCCGCGTCCCCTGCATCGGCAGGCGGACTCTGAACCACTGCGCCACCAGGGAAGCCTTGTACAAGTGTTTCTAACCTTTGTCCCCGAGTATTGTTTTCCTCCTCACCCACACCCCTTATTTCCTTCCCTGGCTAAAGCATCCCCCATTTGTTTCCTTGAAGTCTTGTCTCCTGTTCATGCTGGGTTTTTTGTTATTATTATTATTTTTTCAAATAGACAAGACAGAAAGGCCGCAAAGGACTGCAGAGGGCAGCCTTCTCCTCCTCCAGCTAGAATAAGTTTTCAGCGTTTTCTTCTAACAAAGTCCTTTCCCCTTTGTTAGGGAAAAGAATCTGGGCGGTATAACAGTGGCTCTTCTCCCCCTCTTCCTGCCAGGTTCCCAAGGGGAACCTTCTTGGATCCTTACCATGAGAACTTGGTGGGGTCACTGGAAGAAAGCCCAGGAAAGTGCAGAAGCCCCTTTATGATTACAACCCCAGGAGTTTCTCACTCTCTGCACTCAGCTTCCAGTAGTTTGTCCGAATTACTAGTCAAATAAGTGGTTCTATATTTCTGGTACCCATTGACTTCTGCTTTAAATGTAGTATCTCTCTGTTTTTCCTGTGTCTCCAGATATTGGGTTAGTGGTTTGCCCTGAAAGCTCAGTTCTCTGATAAGGGAAGAAAAGTCATTGATTTTCAGCTTGTCCAGCTGTTTATTGTAAAGACAGGAGGCATGACTTCTCCTAAGCTCTTTACATGTCTGAGCTGAAACTAGAGTTCTCTTCAGCTCTGAGATTTGAAAGAAAAGCTTAAAGATTTTTTAATTAACTTAAAGAAATTACAGAAATACTCATAAGTAAGGGAAGAGCTTTCCTTTGGAATAAGAATCATTTTACAGAAATTAAGAAAATGGATTGTTGAGAAAAACAGCTGAGGTTCTTCTTTTCCCCTCAAGGACCTGTCTATCTTGTTTGTTCTTTTGTTGTCTTTCAGCAGAGTTTAAAAAAGAAAAGGCTATAGAAATCACAGAAGATAGCCTGCCCTTTATAGGGAAGGAATGGTGTGAGGAGAGGAATTAGTAGAGCAGGGCTCAGGGAAGCAGCTTGGTCTAAAGCTAGCCAAGCTGCGGGTACCTGGCTCCAGGTACATGTTGGTGGAATTTACTCCACTTTCCCTGTGTCTCAGGAAAGGCTTTGAGGCTCTTGCTAACTGTAAAATTCTTGCTTCTGTATTTATTTACCCTGTCTGGTCCCTTGTTCTTGCCAACAGTGTTCTCCTAGGAAATCTCAAAGATGTTTTGTTGCTTCAGGATCCGAAGCTCAGGATAGGAAGCTGCTCTGCTGAGATGTGCAGGTTGGCAACGGCCAGACAGCTCTTGGGGACTCAGAAAGGAAAGGACGTGAATGAGGAGAGAGCAGTGCCAGGGCTGCCACCTGAAGCTGACAGAAGCCTCACGTGGTTTTGTAGCCCTTGTCCCAGAGCTGTAGGTTTAGCATCCATAATGGAAAAACAGGAAGCTGTCTTCTGAAGAAGCATAGGTGTTGATATTGCTTCCGGTCAGAGCCAAGAACTTATTAATTTCAAAATTAAGGCATTGAAGAGTTTCCTCTAGGAAACTCTTAAAAGCACTAATTTAGAAGATAGCATGTGTAACAATTAAGTTATGAAACCAGGGATAATTGAAAGAAAAATTATTTACATGTTATCAGAAAAACATAAGAACGACCCACATATGTCATGGATTAGTTCTTGTGCTACTGAAACTGCCTGTCAGATTTTGGATTCTTTGCTTTGAGAATATTGTGTTTGCATTGGTGCACATTCATAGAACAAAACACTAAGAAAAGAAGATGATGAAAAGAGCGCAAACTGTACATTCTACAATGAGTAACATAACAATACCAGAATCTGAAATTGTTAGCCATCATTTACTTGAATCAGGATGTTAACGGGGTGAAAGAAGCCCAGTCTGTCAGTAAAGACTTTAATTTCAGAATAACTTGAAGGAAATGCAGTGAATTTCAAATAAATACAGTCATACTTTTAGAGAAATGAAGTTAGTTGATATTAAAGCTATGTGTTTTATAGTCTTAAGAATAATTTTGATTTCACATATTTTTGAATTAAAATATTGTTACTTAAGTGGTACCAGTAATGAATCAGCTTTCCTTGAACAGAAATGAAATGTCTTTTAAAGATTATTTTAAAATACGACAAAGTGTGCTACACTGTGTTTAAATCAGTTCGTTAACCCATTCTCTGTAATCATGTAGAGAATACAGATGGTAACATAGAAAGGAGATCTAGTTATTTGCTAGCTTTAATTTTTGTCAAAGGAAGCACTCTTGTAAATGCCACAGTGGCGTGGTAAGTCCCTGGCTCTACCTTCTTGAGGTTGAGGAGAATGCAGTATTGGGGAGAATTGTGTAATCTTCAGGTGTGTCATGAAGAGGGTTACCAGGATGAGAGGATGCTAAATATTCTGTGTGTGTGGGGAGGGGTGAGCATGTGCTGGTGCGGAGATGTGAAGCAGCCCCTGGCGTCTGGGGGGAGCTGCTAGCATAAGGAGGGCTGGGTTGGGGCTGTGGTTTGAGGTGACATTAGCACGTGTGGGTGTCGCTCTTGTAGATTGCAGAGACACACAATCCTAAGTGACCAGAGTCTGAGTAGTGGAATACATAGTACCATATACACTGTCATACTCCTCCTTTTACCTTTTCAGAGGATTAATTAACTGAATTTTACAGCCATCTAGATCCTGATCTTTTCTGCCAAAAGCAATCTTCATTAATCTTTCATAATCTCCTTCCATTAACTGAAGAAAGTTTCACCCATGTTTACCCAAGAGTCAAAGCAAGGTTACCTGGAACCTTCCTCTCTAGATAGCGCTCCCACCTGCCCTCACCAAATTCCTTATATTCTGAAGACTGTAAGAACTGTGTTAAGTAATATTACAGAACTGGTTGTGTGTTTGTAAGGAATAAGCAGGAATATTTATGAATGGTTAAAAAGTATAGTGTTCAGGTTTATGATTCCCTTCCCCTAGAAATCTCAAGCTTTGGAGATTAAGCACTTGAGGTCTAGGAATTTTAAAAAAATCAACAGAGGCAATTGCTGTGCTTCCTGCCCCTCTCACTGTGAAAGTCTTCCCCCGGAAGTGCAGGAACCATGAGGCATTCTGTTCTGAAGACCCCCTTTCACGGTGTGTAAAGGGAAAATAGGGAGAGACGTGTGAATCGCTCAGAGGAGATTGGTATCTGCCTTTCACTGCCGTCATCTTTTTTCTCAACTAGTATCATGTGATTGATAATACATTTTAACATAATTTGTCTACTTTGGCAGAAATATAAAAGCACATTCTACAGAGACAGTTACATTTGATAACAAAAATCACTTGCAAATCAGGAAAATAAAGCTGAGGAAGTGATTGTTAGCAAGGTATATCTTTCCTGTGTGTGTAATTTTTAATCTCAAAATGTCTGAGGAAAATATTCAAGTGAATGTCATTAAATAGCAATTGTTATGTTTTAGGAAACGGCAAGGAGCAACTGAAGACCTTAAGACTGATTGGATCGTATAATACCTGACTTTTGAAATTCTGGAGTTGATAATTAGCTATAATATTTATATAAATATTCACTTCCTTTTTTAAAAATAAATGTATCATGATATATAATTGATGAATCTGATTTCAGTTAAATAAATGTGAATCTGATTGTTAATATTGAATCAGTTTCCTCTCTAAAAATTGTTTTTATTTTTAAATATCTTTATTGGAGCTAGCTATTTTACATATGGTAGTGTATATATGTCAATGCTACTCTCTCACTGCGTCCCAGCTTACCCTTCCTCCTCCCTGTGTCCTCAAGTCCATTCTCTACATCTGTGTCTTTATTCCTGTCCTGCCCCTAGGTTCTTCAGAACCTTTTTTTTTTCTTTAGATTCCATATGTATGTGTTAGCATACAGTATTTGTTTTTCTCTTTCTGACTTACTTCACTCTGTATGACAGACTCTAGGTCCATCCACCTCACTACAAATAACTCAATTTTGTTTCTTTTTATGACTGAGGAGTATTCCATTGTATATATGTGCCACATCTTCTTTATCCATTCATCTGTCGGTGGACACTTAGGTTGCTTCCATGTCCTGGCTATTGTAAATAGTGCTGCAATGAACATTCTGGTATGACTCTTTTTGAATTATGATTTTCTCAGGGTATATGCCCAGTAGTGGGATTGCTGGGTTGTATGGTAGTTCTAGTTTTAGTTTTTTGAGGAACCTCCATACTGTTCTCTATAGTGGCTGTATCAGTTTACATTCCCACCAACAGTGCATGAGGGTTCCCGTTTCTCCACACCCTCTCCAGCATTTATTGTTTGTAGATTTTTTGATGATGGCCATTCTGACCGGTATGAGGTGATACCTCATTGCAGTTTTGATTTGCATTTCTCTAGTGATTAGTGAAGTTGAGCATCCTTTCATGTGTTTGTTGGCCATCTGTATGTCTTCTTTGGAGAAATGTCTATTTATGTCTTCTGTCCATTTTTGGATTGGGTTGTTTGTTTTTCTGATATTGGGCTGCATGAGCTGCTTGTGTATTTTGGAGATTAATCCTTTGTCAGTTGCTTCGTTTGCAAATATTTTCTCCCATTCTGAGGGTTGTCTTTTCGTCTTATTTATGCTGTGCAAAAGCTTTTAAGTTTCATTAGGTCCCATTTGTTTATTTTTGTTTTTATTTCCATTTCTCTAGAAGGTGGGTGAAAAAGGATCTTGCTGTGATTTATGTCACAGAGTGTTCTCCCTGTGTTTTCCTTTAAGAGTTTTCCTTGGCTGTGCAAAAGCTTTTAAGTTTCATTAGGTCCCATTTGTTTATTTTTGTTTTTATTTCCATTTCCATTTCTCTAGAAGGTGGGTCAAAAAGGATCTTGCTGTGATTTATGTCACAGAGTGTTCTCCCTGTGTTTTCCTCTAAGAGTTTTATAGTGTCTAGCCTTACATTTAGGTCTGTAATCCATAAAAATTGTTTTTATAATTGTGAATACAACTGTATTATATTCTTAAATCAAGTTATAACTTTTATCAGTGTTGCTTCATTTGACTATGCATTATTTTTTTTTTTTTTACCTTTGGCCTACGTGTAGAGGAACTACATAAAAATATTTCTAAGTAAGGTTTCTCCTAAAGATGTTTTAACTTATTTCTGCTTTCTCCCAAATCTCATCAGATAAAAATATAGGCTACAGTCAGATATTCCATGCATTTATTTTTAGACTTTTCTTCTTTACTTAGATCTAGTCTATAGAAATTAGGGTTTTATCCCAGCGTGTCCACATTTTTTTTTTTTTTCTTAATGATAAGAGAACACAAATCTTCATAGATCAGGCATTTTTGTAATAGTAATGGAAGGGAAAAGTGTATTTGCCAATACACTTCATGACCTGTTTCCATCTATTAATGAATAAAAGATTATATGAATCTACTGTTCCAACTATAATAATATGAATATTGTTCTTAGGTTTTTCATGGTTGTTAATGAAAATATTCTGTCAAAATTAAAATGAAATGTGATAAATATATTTTATACATTGAAAAATGCTTATTGAATACCTTCTAAAAATATCAGTTACTGGGGGAAACAATGAAAATACAAAAATGACAGGATTTTATTCTTTCCCTCAAGGTGTTTGCATGTGGTCAGGAGACAGATATGTAAGTAAAATGTGATGAATGGTATAATCAATCAGTGTGTCTCTGAGGGTGTGTATAGGGCATAATGTGAACACGTGGATGACAGTCTCTTAATTTGATACTGGATAGTTTGCGTGGATTTCTTTAATGCTCCACCCTGGCTCCATATTAGAATGACCTGAGGAGCTTTACAAACCACTGGGTACCTGGGCCCCCACCTCAGACTAAGTGAAACAGTCTGTGGATGTGGGGCCTAAGTGTCTATTTTTTAAAAGCTTCCTACGTGATGCTGAGGCTTAAGGACCCCTGGTCTGATAGTTCATCTGAGGTCTTCATGCCATGGTCATATCTAAGTATAGAGGAGGCTAGGAAACAGTCTAGCTCTCTGCCCAGAAGAAGAAATGATTTGGAAGTCTGGAAACTCAATCCTCTGTTGGAACTTTAATGAAGGTTCTAACAAGGACAATTCCTGAATTTTGGAAGATGCGTAGAAGTTCAGCAGACTGGAGGAAAACAACACTTACGAAGGCATGAGGAGAATGAAATGGCTTGGAGTCTACGGGAGATTCATTGTGTGTTTTGGTGGAGTAGCAGATGAAGCTAGAGTTAGGAAAGGACTTGAATGTTAAGGGGCCTCACATGCTAGCTGGAAGAGCTTGGAACTATCACAAGATAGGGAACACTGTTCGTCTGTGAGGCAAGGAATGACAGGAACAAGTTGGGGTTCTGGAAAGATCCCTCTCTGTGGTCTAAAGAACGGATTGCATGTGGCCCATCCCCTGCCTCACCCCACCTGTGGGCATGGCGCAGCATTATTAAAAAAGAAGTGGAGGGCTTCCCTGGTGGCGCAGTGGTTGGGAGTCCGCCTGCCGATGCAGGGGACACGGGTTCGTGCCCCGGTCCGGGAAGATCCCACATGCCGCGGAGTGACTGGGCCCGTGAGCCATGGCCGCTGAGCCTGCGCGTCCGGAGCCTGTGCTCCGCAACGGGAGAGGCCACGACAGTGAGAGGCCCGCGTACCAAAAAAAAAAAAGTGGAACAGGACCTGCATATTAATGTTTTGCGTAGTCATGAGGCTCTGCTCCTTGCCCTGCTGTGGTCCTGTTTTCCTGTGTTGCCTGTGAAGTTCCTAGGCTGCTGGATTTCACCTGGGTGTCTCGTCACATCCTCTTGGATCCATGCCTTGTACTATGCTTCAGAATTCCTCTGCTCCTGCGCTTGGGAGCTTTGGCGTGAGTCAGAACACTAGACCACCTACTTGCCTTAAAAGGGACATGATGAAAGCCCAGGAATTCAAGCAGAAAAAGGGATCAGCTGGAGTCTGTAGTTTAAGACATACCATTCTCCAGAACTACGAATAACATCCACCTATTCCTCTCACTCACGTTTTATAGAAAAGATAGTATCCTTTGATGGCTGTCTCCCATTTACATTTCCAGCATTTATCTGATGCAGCATTTCTATTAATTGTGGTCTGATGGGGCATCTCTGATGAGGGTGTTCCTTCAATATAGCACCTACTCTGGTCAGCCACTGATCAAGGCTCTCCATATATTGCGGTCCCTCTTCGCATGGAGCAATATTTTGGGGCAGAGGCATATGTGGCAGGGGGCGGGGGGGAATCAAAAGTTCTGTTGTGTACCTGATGAAATAAGAATGTTAGACGTCCATGTGATGGCAGGTGGTAGTTGAATATACAAGTCTGAAATTCCAGTGACAGGTCAGAGTTGGAGATAAAGATTTGGAAATCATTTTGATAAAGTTAGTGTTTTAATTTAAGTCATGAGACATTATGAAATCATACTGGGAGAGTCTGGGGCTCAAGAAGAAAAAGGACCAGCGACAGAGAGGCCTGGGGATGCCAGGATTTAGAGGCTGCACAAAGGTAAAAGAGCCAGCGAGGAGGGAGGAAACCAGAAAGTGTGGTGTCAGGAAAGCCATGGGAAGACATTGCAAGGAGAGAGTTTACCTGTGCCACACAACAACGAAGTGACCCTTGAATTTGTGAAGTGGAAGCCACTGTTGGCTTTGAAAAGGGAAGACTTTTTGGAGTGGTTGGGAGTGAACCTGACTGGAGTGGGTTAAAAGAAGAACCAAGAGGACTTCCCTGGTGGCGCAGTGGTTGAGAGTCCGCCTGCCGATGCAGGGGACACGGGTTCGTGCCCCGGTCTGGGAAGATCCCACATGCCGTGGAGCGGCTGGGCCCATGAGCCATGGCCGCTGAGCCTGCGCGTCCGGAGCCTGTGCTCCGCTGCGGGAGAGGCCACAACAGTGAGAGGCCCACATACCGCCAAAAAAAAAGAAGAAGAAGAACCAAGAAAGTAAGAAAGTGGTGTTAATAGGAAAACTTCAGGGAATCAGCTAATATGAAGAATATTATATAGTCAAGAAATTCCTTCTATTTAGTATATTGAATCATTTTATTTAAAAAAAAAATTATTGAGCCCTTACCTTACTATGTGTCAGGCTCACAGTATCGGACTTGGTTCTTAATTGTTTATTGCTTTCGGACGTTTAGAAATGTATGGCCCACAAAATCCCGATTTCTTCTGGTAGGTGGTCAGAACAACTTTTTACAAAGTACTTTTTTTAAAAAGCAGTTGGAAAGGGCTGAAGAAAAAGGACTGTATGCTTACGAAGAGTACCTGTGAATTTGACACTTTTAGATGATTATTGGGGTCATAATATCCTGAACCCTCTTTGTTTAAGACCAGAAAAAAATTTCTTTTTTCCGTTTTCCCTAATTACCTTAGATAGATCAGGGCCAATTGATCATTGTCTTAGTAAGATTTTACTTGTGTAATGGGTGGCAGTGATGATTCTAGTTATTTGTTACAAACTGGTAGAACGGCCTCTCTTGTTAAATGTTTTTAAATGATGTCATTTCCTGTTTGCAAACTGTTTTCAGTTGTTTGTTACAAACTGGTAGAAAGGCCTCTCTTGTTA
>NW_021703776.1:76580234-76686378 GCF_005190385.1 Monodon monoceros | reverse complement strand
GTGTGCCGGGTGCGCTCTCGGGGCGGGTCTTTGGCGGTGCGGTCCGGCGGGGGCGCGGGCGGGGGCGCAGCGCGGCGGCGACGCCGCGCGCGGGGGCGGAGGGGCGCGGCTGCCGTTCGGCGGCCGGGTCCCGGGGTAGCGACTCACAGAGGGACAGCCCCTCCCCCCTGGCCCCTGCTAGTAGCTTCGCTGCTCCGGAGTTTGTGGAACCCGCTGGGGTTTAGAATCTTCGTGGAGAAAATGTCTCTTCATTAAGACTCCTTCATCCCTTTGGAAGAGGAGGCCCGACCCCCGTTGTCCCGCACAGCCAGAGATTGACCTTTGGAGTTCACCCCTGGAAATGTTTTTCATTTGATTGTTTTCCTGCCCGCCTATGCTAAGTGGGTACAATCAGAAAGTGGTGGAGTCGCCTGGGTAACCTGGGTTCCCCTTTCCACTTTCTTTCCATTTTCCAAAGCACCAGAGTAGTTCCAGACCACATTTCCTTCAGGGCAGTTGACTGCCAATAATCTCTGGCCCTGACTGTGATCAGTCAGACCCTGCCCCTGCTCCAGACTCCAGTCAAATTGTCCTGCTGTGCACAGCTGCCGGGAGGAACTTTCAACTCTGCCGTGGTCCTTCTGGACGCACCGAACTACCCAAGTGCCTCCTTGCACAGAGTCGCAAGGGAAGATTTTTTAATCGCTCGATTGCAGGATATACAAAAGAGGTATAACACATGCCTTGTACTGCCTCAGAGCTGGAAATGTCGCGTTGTACGTGCTTGTTTCTATGTGCTTTCTATTTGTATACTTATATAAGACCCCGTTTGTCGCCTTTCAGGAGTCCACTCTAAGGCACAGAAAGTCAAGTTCTGGAATTATCCCTGTATTCTCAGCAATCATTTGATGTAGGTTATCTGTACAGTGTGTACTCCTGTGTCCTGTACTTGTCTCAAAAATAGTATTTTAGCTTTAAATTTTTAAAGAAAGCTTATCACATAGAAAATTGGGTTCTGAATGTATTTTGAGTGTTACTACCAGTTCTCCCTAATATCCACAGCCTCTGAACACTGAGTTAAATATGCAGAGCTAATGATGCAATTTGCTGTTGCTTCAGAAATTGATTACAGTCGTGTAATAAATTTCAAATCTATATAGAATGCTTATTCAGGAATACGTATAAATATTAAGAAAGTGACCCTGGATCTTATTCTTCCTGTGAATAAAAATAGAAATGCTGCATTTTTATAAGAATTATGATCTTTTATAAGATTGATGATTGCTCATGTGAGTTTCCACTTTGGAAGAAAAATTTTGCTTGCATAGCAAGAAGTGTGTATATAAACTAGAAATGCACTGAAAGGTCAGAGAAAGTGTTTAATATGGACTAGAGTAGGCAGAGAAATTTTCCTAGAGATGTGTAGTTAATCCGGAAGGACTGGCTGGAAAACAATTGATGTCAAAGGGGTTGGAGACAAGAAGGAAAGAAGCAGATGTTTCATGCTATAAAAACTACATGAATTAAGTTTGAGCAGTTGGAGTGGGGTCAGACCCTGGGAACTTTGATTTCCTAGTGGAGGAGCTTATACCTGAAATACTAAGCAACAGGTAACCACAAAAGATGCTTCTAAGAACTTTATCTGTTTATAAGCTAGGTTTGCTCGGGGGCATGTATGGTGCTCTAGGAGGTCTCGATGATCAAATCTACCTCACCAGACTGCCAGAATAACCCAACAGTAACAAAATTTACCCTAACTCCCCTCTTACTTGGCCCCAAAGTCACACCACTAGTCACTTTTTTGAGTTAGATCATGAAACAACGGCACTGTTGAAATCAAAGTTACTCTGATAAAAAGGGCAGGTAGATCTTGTGGTTTCTGCTTATCCCATTCTCACAGTTAAAAGTACTGTCAGTTACCTGGGAAGGTAACAAAAGCCACCATGAGAGAGTAGTCAAGCTGCTGCTGAAGTTTGTATGGGGAGCAGGATGGAAACCAATTCTACACGACTGAGTGATAGCAATGGAAAACTGATTTGCAGGACCAAATCAGTGGATCTAATAGTCCTGAGGAGGGCAATGGAATAGGAGCCTTAGGAGGTTCAGTCCTTGGAAAATAGGGCCTTGCAACAGCCCAGGTGTGGAAGAGAAGCCATCAGAAGGGCGGGAACATCAGAAACATTGTAACTCACATTGCACAATTTTATGGGGGTCATGGCCATTTCTGAGATGTGTTACCTGATCAATATACATTGGCCATTGAAAGTTATAAACCCATAAAATCACATGCCTCCATTCACAGGCTGAATCAATCAATCTATCTACCTATTTATTCATGTATAAATAGATATAGATATATTCTCTCTATATTTATACATATTATTTATATTATTTATTTAATATATATTCAAGGTATATTTTGTGTGTAGGTGTGCTGGTAAAGTTTATTTACAGTATGCTGTTTCATGTCGATCACATATAAGTCCTGGAAATTTGTATTTACATACAGAGTTCAGTACATTCCTGGAAGAATACTTTTTTTTTCAAAAATAATAACAAAACAGGATACAATTAATATGATATTGGGTAGCTTAATGAACATCTTGCTTCTTGGGGGTCTCATCTGGGACTTTAGTGTGAACTCTATCTAGAGGCTGCCAGTGGCAATTCATGAGAGAGTCATAGAGTTCTTCACTTTTCACCATAAGCTCTTTGTTTAATTCCTCAATGTTCAAATGAAGATTTGGATCTTCCAGTGGGTCTTCATTTTAGTTTTCAGCCAGAGCTGTGGCTTCCTCAAACACAACCAAAGTTTCAGGCAGACATCCAGAGTTCTCGTGTGCAGAAGAAGGTTGTGTCCATTTCCATCTATTGCATAGCCACAGCTGTAGCCAGAAAGAGAAAAACAGCTGTGCTGTTGCTCATACCAGTTGCCAAAGGGGTAACCCTGGTGGGGCTGGAACTCTGGTTTCACTCTTTTTAATGTCAATGCAAATAAGCAATAAACAATTTATATCAAGGAATAGAAGAGAGTTTTATTTGAGCCAGACTGAGGACTATAGCCTGGAAGACACAGATTCAAGAAGCACTTGAACTGTGTTCTGCCAGACTACAAAATGGGGGAGGCTTTTAGAGGCAAAACCCGCAAAATTACATAAGTTATTTGTCCAGAATTGGGATTGGAACTGGCAAGAAGTAAGGGTGCTTGTTGAGCAAGGATTGGTTGGGGTCTGAGATGGTTGCATAGTTACAGGGGGAGACCTTGAGACCACAAGGTTGCAGCTGGCGGCTGCTAGCAGATATTGTTTTGAAAATGGCTGGTGGTGTCTTTGAGTTTGATACAGTGCAGAAAATTCAAGTTCTCAGTGATGCAGGAACGTGCCTGAAACCACATCCACAATAGCCACGTGGCTCGATTTTGAATACCTGAACCACAGTTACTCCGTTTTGATTTTTACATGCATTCTTTCTTTAATGGCTAAAGCAGATGTATAATGCATGTTTGACCAGCCATAAGACAGACTTTTCTAGGTAGCATAAAATTCAACCCAAACCATATGTAAGCCAGAATGATTTCCTCCTACCTGAATATGTGAAAATTTCTTCCATTAGCTGGTACCAATAATACATTATTTTGTTGAGCTATGCCAACAAAATAAACTAGAGAGTAAATATCTATATCTATCTACCTCTATTTCTATTGGTTCTTTAAAATTCATCCTTGACATTCACTCATTCATTCAACATATTTCTATTGCATATCCATTATGTATCATGCATTGCTTTAGGTGATGACCATCCAGGTATGAATTACTCTATTCCTACCATAAAGGAATTCAGTATCAGATAGGAGAGGAAGACATAACCACTACAAAATGCCATTGTAGAGGATTGCCATATAAAATACAGAATGCCAAAGTTAAACTTGAATTTCAGATTAAATGGTGAATAATTTTTAGTACAAAATAATGTTAGTGCATTATAATACTAAATTTAATGAATTAAAATGAAGTAATTTAATGAATAATTTTGAATATAGTAAATAATTTTTTTTAGTACAAAGTAACTTTTAATGTACTCCCATGCAATGTTTGGGACTTATTTCTATTTTTAAAAGTTCATTGTTTATCTGAAACTCAAATTTAACTGGATGTCCTGTATTTTTATTTGCTAAATCTGACCATCTCCCTTTTGTGTGTCTGGGAATTGTCTGATGTCAGGGCTAGTCATCTGTGGTTGTGAAATGTCCATGGTTTCCCATGTGTCCTTACTCAGCAAATTATTTTCAAAGTGTTCCTAACATGAATAAAGATAGAGGCAGATGGTGGAAGGGGGGTGTTTTGTCTGCAGAATCTGTTTGACTCGTAAATTCAGTGGAAGGGCTAGGAAACTACAGAATACTGTAGAGTCACTGAATAAAACATGGAATTAAAGGGGAAGTAAAATATCTGTACTTCTTATACTATCACAGTAATATGTTGTTCCCGTTTGGCTCACATACAGTATTGCTTATTTTTATCCATTGTCACTGACAAATGTATTTGAGCAGAAATCATTAGGTTGGATTAATTAAATATTTACAATTTGAGAAATTAATTATTTTTTTAGAAGTAAAATACTTCTTAGTTGTCAGTAGTATTAAGATAATTGTTAGTTGTACTAAGACAAATGTGTTCACCAGAATGGGAGAGGCGATTCTTCTTCTACATTGTGCTGGTTATAAGCTAATGACTGATATTTCAACAGTCATTACACATGCCGATCCCTTTTCCCCACCCCATGACCATCATCTCTATTATAAAACATAATAGAATAATCATAATTTTCTTTTCACCTGACAACCGTGATCTGAACTCCATTATTCAAAAAGTTCCAGAGGAATGTATCCTCAAATTTGTATGGCATTAAAGAGATCCACATGGCCAAATTTAGGCTTATTGCTACTTTCATTTCCTCGTCATTTAAAGGTGAAAACGCATTTCTCCCTGTTCTATCAGAGACAAGCATGGGATTTAAAGTGTTCCTACAAGCTTAATTTAAAATCAATATTTACCTGCTCTCTAGGACTTTGAAAAATGTCCAGGATAGTGTTAGACTAGAAAGCAAGTGTGTAAAACAAATTCTACAAACCAGAGAATCAGCATTGGACTGGGTCATTGGAATGAGCTGTTCTATCTCAAATGCATAAACATTCCTGATAAATGGTCACTTGGCTGTTTCTTGCCTATCTCCAGTCAAAAATAACATACAGCCACTCTAGATGATCCATTATACTTACGACAATATTAAAAATCATTATGTTCACCTTTATTTTTAGCCAAAATATTATCTCTCTATAACTGCCATCTATCTGATTTTAGGACCAGAACAAATCTCATCCTTTGTAGAAAGAACTGCTTTTCTCTAATCCCAGATAATGAGGTTTCCCTTTTCTGGCTAAATGCTCATTCTTCCAAGCTTGATTTGAACCCCCTGACTCTTCTGGAGCCAATGGTCCATCATTTCTTTGAATCTCTCCCTCCTGATTTATTCTTCTCACTAGGCTATTAAAATATTTTTCCATTAAAAAAATCTTTTCTTGACCACATGTCTCATTATAATTATAGTACCGGCTGTGTCTTCCTTCATAATCTTCTTGTAAGAATAGACTATAATCATTATCTCCACTTCCTTAACCTCCCATTTCTCTCAAACCACTAACACTAGGTTTCTGCCTTCCTTATTCCATTTATAGAGGTCTTTAAACGGTATAAAAATCACATTCTAATGGTCTTGCAAGTGCATAGCATCCGAAACTAAAAACTCATCATTCTTCCTAAGCTAGAACTTTCTAGAGTCCACAAAACTTTAGAAGTTTCCTTGACCTCTCCTTCTTCACCACCCCCATCTAATCAGTCACCAAGTCCTACAGCTTACTCTTAAATTCCATCCTGTCTCTACCATGATTTCTTTACATAATCAATGGGCCTGGCATATATTCTGTACTTAATTAATGTTTAAATATATGAACTAATTTATTGAAAAAGGGCTGCTGTCAGACCAGTACTACCAGCTACTTCTCTTGCCTGCTTATAACAAGGTTCCAGAGAGCTCTGTGATGTTTCCCTGTCAGTTCCTAGATACTAATTTAGATCCTCAGACTCAGGAGGTATCCCATCTCTCTTGACTTACTGGCTGGCTTTTTTGATTATAGACGTAGACAGCTCATGACATATTTGCCTTAACTTATTTGGTGGTTTTGGTTCTTCAGCTGACAGCACGGCTAGCAGGCCTAGAACCCCTCCCGTGCATTCCCAGCCTACTATGATCTTCTCTCCCCTTCCTGCACAATTAACCACTTCTCCACTGACTCCATGCAAGCAGAGAACAGGCTGGGCCTGAGAACTTCAAACTTTCCCTATTGTTTCCAGCGGCAGTATATGGCCATTAGTTAATTTTAAATTTTGAGAGTTAAGAAACATCTGTATTTCTGGGCTGTTACAAAACCTTGACATTTGCCATTGGCCATTCTCTCTAAGTATCTTCTTTTACTTACATTATTTCTAGACAGCTTCTCCTGTTCCCTAAAGTAGGAATAAAAGCTGAGGAGGCCCATAACCCTGGAGGAGTCTCTCATTAATTTCATGAGAAATAATATGACTCAAACAGATAAAACAATTGAGAAGCTGACATAAACCAAAGTTCTAGAAAACTAATTAATGATCAACGCTTTACTGTATCTCTCATCATAATAGTGATTGTAGACACATGTACATGGCAACTGTTAGGTACCAAGCATTGTTCTAAAGATGTAGTATATAATTGTCTAATCCTCCAGCAAATCTATGATATGCATAGCTTTACCATCTTCCCAGTCTCGTGGGAAAACTGAGGCAAAATGATTTGTCTAGTCACACAGATTGTAAATGACAGACTTTGGGTGTGAACCCATATATCCAAATATAAGGTACACTGCCTCTCCCTGAAGACACTTAAGAGATTGTATACCAACTAATCCCCAGCCAAACTCAGTCCAGGTGCCTTACATGGTTGGAAATGTGTTCCTACTTTGCTTTCCTGATACATAATACACTTTACAAGCTTATCCCATGTCAAATGTCAGGAACATGTACAGTGTGTGAAGTGAGAAATAAATACCAACCCAGGAATTCAAATGTGCTGCCTGCCCAAATAAGATTATTATTATCCTGAGAATAATACTGGCTTGTGATTCTCTTCAGTTACCTAAGTAGATATATTTTGGAACAAACAAACCCCTGGCAGGATTTGGGAAATCAGTATAGTTGAGCAGAAGGTGACATCAAGATGGAGAACAGAGGGATGCCATTAAGACCCTTGTTTTCATCCCTGAATCCTCCAGCACCTGGTGAATTTCCAAAATCTTATCAAGATAACAGCATATGACAGTAGTAATATTTATCCTTTACTGACTTGACTATCAACTCTATGCCAAATATTTTTGCATCTGCTATCTTTAATCACACCCAAACTCCAAATTAGATATATCATTTCTCCATTTCGCAGATGTTTCTCAAGGCTGAAATAGCTTAGCATTACTCAGGGTCAAAGAACTTGTGATAGTAGAATTGGAATTAAAAACCGAGTTTCTCTGATTTTGGTGTGTATGCTCTTCCCATAAACATACTTTGAATTTACTCAGCCAGAGGAAGGCATCTTTCTCAAGCAGCAGTAGCTTGGTACTTACCATATCCCCTAGTGAGCACCACAGTTCAAACTGAATTGACAAGATTCCTGCTTGCTTTATATTCCAATGAAACTGGTTCTTCATAGCATTTATGCCTGTCTATCTTTGTATATGTACACTTGACAAGTTAAAATTTGAAGGCCAATGAAGCATGTTTAGTAACATGAAGAAATGCCTAATGATATGTGTAAATTAAAATAACAAAAACCAAAGTGGGGAAATACATAATGAAAAGTGAGTATATCAGGATGGGCTAGGGTATACTGCAGTTAACAAAGAAAATTAAAATATCTGGGACTTGACCGTACAAAAAGTTTATTTCTTGATCACTGGAAGCCAGTTTAGCTGCCTTGAATATGGTTGTTCAGGAATCCAGGCTGCTTTGAGCTTTTGGCACCTCCTTCTCAACATGCGTTTTCACAATTTCAAGGAAAGAGAGTGCTTGGGCGTCTTGCACTGTCAACGGAAATATTTCCACACAGATATGACATATTATCACTTCTCTTCCAACCCATTGGTTTTCCAAAGTGCCTAGAAGGAAAGGAGAAATGAATATGGGTAAATAATAGATATGTCTTCTACACAGAGTGAAAACAAGAGAGAGAGAGAGAGAGAGAGAGAGAAGGAGAGTATAAAATAAAAGGATATAAAGAAACTCAAAATCAATAGAGCACACTGTTTCATGATTGCATAATTGTTTTGCTATCTTTTCTTAGGTTCTGAATGTTAAAAATTATTCTAAAATCTTTCAGAGAAAAATACCTATGTAAATCTCCACTGTCAGAGTTGGAACAGCTCACAGAATTGTTAACCCATACCCTCCATCAATCTTTGGGGTGTTGCTCCAACCCAGAAAGCTTCTGTAGAAGGTTGAAGAGGGTGGATGGATAAGAGTGAAGCAGCTGACTATGACAGCAAGGCAAATAGCTTGTATTACAAAAGAAAATCACTTCTCTGAATCTTTCCTACCTTCTTTTTTTTTTACCTTTGAAAGGAAAAATGTTGATTACATTTATATACTTTAAGATCATGAAGGCATGAACTCATTTCTTGTGTTTATAATAGGACTAGTCATTCCTGCACTGCTTAGAAAATGAAAAATGATTTTACCCCTTTTAACTTGAGCCTTATTTCCTTCATTTTGCAATAAGAATATAGTTTTTAAAAGAACTATTGCTGGAAATAAGTAAAAGGCTGGAGGAAAGAACATGGTCCTTCAGCTCAACAGAGGGACATCGTGCTCCTGTCTGTTATACTCAGAGCTAATGTAATCTGTTACATACAAATTGAACGGGCTTTCCAGATTTTCACATACCTGTAACAGGTTATTGAAGAATATAGACTCATAGAAGTAAAAATATGAGTTTACATTTTTTTCACTAAATGTCCTTAATAATTACTATGTTGTAAACTGCTTTTCCCATCTCTTATTGCATCTTGGTTAGAGTCTATTCATTTTTCAGGCACTTTGGTCTATTAAAACTCTATATTCAGGGCTTCCCTGGTGGCGCAGTAGTTAAGAATCCGCCTGCCAATGCAGGGGACGTGGGTTTGTGCCCTGGTCTGGGAAGATCCCACATGCCGCGGAGCAGCTAAACCTGTGCACCACAACTACTGAGCCTGCGCTCTATAGCCAGTGAGCCACAAGTGCCACAACTACTGAAGCCCGCACGCCTAGAGCCTGTGCTCCACAACAAAAGAAGCCACCGCAATGAGAAGCCTGCGCACCGCAACAAAGAGTAGCCCTCACTCTCCGCAACTAGAGAACAGCCCACGCGCAGTAATGAAGACCCAACGCAGCCAAAAATAAATAAAAATTTTAAAAAACCTCACAAACTCAACACTCAAGTCTACAACATCAATATTGTATGGATTCAAAGCTCTTCTTCTTCTCCAGGGATAGATAGACTCAAGCAGCTTGGTGGTGGTGCATTCTTCTTACAGGATTTTCACTCCTAAATCCTCTAAGAGCTCTGACTCCTCAGGGCTTGCGATAGAGCTATCAGAGAAAAGTGGCAAATATCGCCTCTATTATCAGTATGATGACACATTCCTCTTCTTATTTTTCTTGCCACTTCTCTGACTATCATTGATTGGCTGTCAGTGCCTTTCGGAGGGTATTCAAAGACTAACTCTTCATCTTTGGGCAAATATGTGGATGGTTTGGAGCTTCCCCACTACAAAGTTTTCTGATGTGCATGATCCAGTCCTGGACTATGCCATGTTACATGGCAAAGGGGAATTAAAGTTGCAGAGAAAATTAAGGTTGCTTCTCAGCCTCCAGAGGAAGTAAATTTTGGTTGTTCATAAGCCACCCACTCTATGGTATTTCTGCTATAGCCATTTGAACAGACTACAGCACCTTCTAATTATTATTTTCTTTCCTACGTTTTTGTCTTTGCTTCCTGGAAGACTTTTCTCAACTCTTCCAACACATCTATTGAGTTTATTGTTTCTCTTACCATATTTTTAATTGTCAAGAGCTCTTTTTGGTCACTAAATGTACTTTAAGAGCAGTATCTTCTTATTCCACGAATGCTGCATTTTACCATCTATTTTACACTCTTCAGAGGCTAAAAGTTCCTTTCTCTACCCAAGGAAGAAAAATAAATGTCCAATCAGTAATGAACAATTATAAGACACCATAGAGACTTCAGTACAACATTAACATTTGAGGGGGGAGGACATAATGACATGGAATATTCTAAAGTCCATATAATCTAATTTTCTAAGGATTCTCATTGTAGAGACATCTCATAGCAGCTATGCTCATATGGGATATACGGCACAAATAGTTTCTCCTTTCCCCAAAAATAAGACTAAATAAGCTAAAATTTACATGAGAAATCAACAGCTTAGGTGATCATGATAATAATAATGGTGAAGTTTAACACCTTTTTAGAATAGGAAAGAAATTTAGAAATTCTTTTATATTTCAATAAAACTGAGATTACTCAGATATCTAATATAAGCAGTTATTTACTTAAATGACTAAGTTACTAAGTAATCTATCTAGTTAGTAAGAAAACCAGAACGAAAACTCAAATATGTTGATACTTGGTCCTCTTTCTACAACACCAGGCAGCCAATTCTATTATTTACGATTGCTTTTTTTGATAGGACTTTAGAATATAGTGGTCATTGGCAAACATTCTATTATTAAACATTCTCTTATTAAAATCATAATAAATATTTTCTCCAGAACATGTTATTTCTAGAAATTATGCTTCCTTAAAATATCCACTGATCCTATACCGTGTGCCTCCTTGGTTCCTCTCCACCTATCTAATTGTTCAAATTATGCTAGATAAAATCAACTGTTGATTTCCTAACAGTAGTAACAGATCCTATGGATTATCTCCCTCAACATGTATTCCAATCCCTTTTAGCATGCAGAGACTGGAAAGCTAAAAACACTACATCTCTCAGACTCACTTGAAGCTAGAATTCCACCCATCAGATGATGTAGGGGAGACCTATTTGGAAGTAAGTGCAGTTAGGCATGGGGAACCCCCTTTTTTCACTGGTGCAAATAGCAGTAGAGGTGGCGTAATTCTGGGGCTGGCAGCTGTTTTGGAAGTTCCTCATTCTACAGATTTCTTATTGAATCAGAGAGCATATTTTTGTACTTTACAATCTAATTATCATAATTATCATGTAGTATTTGCATGCCATTCCATTTAATATCCAAATCATAACCTTATTGAACGTTTTTCCTATTATGGATTTTTTATTGATGGCTTCCAATTTTTACTATTATAGATAATATTGCAGTGGAAGTCTGAATGCATAAAGTTGGGCCCTTTAAATTTTTTTTTCTCCTAACGGTAAATAGAAATGAGATTATGAGTTGAAAGTCATACTCACTTTTATACAACCTTATTATGAAGATATGCCTGAAAAAGGGCCTTTTCTGGACAGAGGGCAGAAAAATGGATGTATGAACAAACTGGGAGAATTGTTAAGTCATCCTCTGAGACTAGGAAGCAATTGTTTTGTCCTGATTTCCTCTGCAGACCTACAGGCTGAGAAGATTCCTCTTTATGGAATGATGGCAATGAAAAGTAGGTGCAGGAAGGACAGCAGAAGTTTGAGGAACCCTCTCTTTGGATGGAGTAAAAGTGAAGAATAGAACTTCAGCCTGGCTTCTATGCAGCCCCCAAGAAGGGAAATTAGGATATACAAACATAGTTACTGGATAACCTTTATAGAACTATAAAAAGGAGAAATTTCCCCTTGTTTTAAATTGTTAAACTTTATCAATTTTCCTTAGTAATTTTCAGTAAAATAATTAATAAGGATGCATTTATGATTGGGAGCACAAGAGAGGAAGGAAGCAAGTGACTATGTTATTCATCAGAACCCCGCTGGAGGAGCACAACTTATTGTGGGTTGCTTAATGAGGTGAGCTGGCTGGGCCCTTCTTATGTGTGAGCATGGGTTCTAATGCCGCGGTCAAGATGTGTCTGGAGATGGAAAGCTCTCTTATATGAACAGCCAAAGACCACAATGGTGTCTAAGTGGTATACTCAATAGGACTTAAAATCAGTTAACAATATTTTCTTTCTTTGTTCACACTAGTGTTCTTAACTGAAGGGTTAAGTCATTTTATGTCTGTCTTCATTTTGTTCTTGGCAGAACAAAAATGTCTAAAATAATATTTAGCATTGGGAACATAAGTAAACACAATCATAATATATATCTCTAACCCAGTTAACACATAAGAAGGCCTAGCAGTGGATAAAAACCTATCAGATTGAGAAAGAAATGTGTCCATAGGCACTGTCAACTCAGTTAAAAGTACTTATTAACCACCTGCTTTGTGCATTGATACCATGGGGATGCAGGGTGTTCGCAGGTACCAAGAAGCATGAGAAATGTCTGTCCCTGATCTTGAGGAACTATCAGGATTCAATTTAATGAATACTGGTTGATACTAGACAGTCGGACATTAGGTGAGACATATCTATGTATACACATGTTACATTTTGTTCTCTGTAAATGTAGTAGAAAAATGAAGTCTTTAGTGCAAACATGCACACATACAAGCAACCAAGTCTCCTCTTAAGCTATAATTGTTTTTTGGTTTTTGTTTTTTTTGCCGTACGCAGGCCTCTCACTGTTGTGGCCTCTCCCGTTGCGGAGCACAGGCTCTGGACGTGCAGGCTCAGTGGCCATGGCTCACAGGCCCAGCCGCTCCGCGGCATGTGGGATCTTCCTGGACTGGGGCACGAACCCGTGTCCCCTGCATCGGCAGGTGGACTCTCAACCACTGAGCCACCAGGGAAGCACTAAGCTATAATTCTTATAATGCTCTTGTGTAATATATTTTTTAGAAGTGACTGTTGGATATACCCAAGAATGTACTCTTTATTATGGAAAATGATTTTTGATTAAGAATTATGTGCCCTGAGCTTCCCTGGTGGCACAGTGGTTAAGAATCCTCCTGCCAATGCAGGGGACATGGGTTCGAGCCCTGGTCCGGGAAGATCCCACATGCTGCGGAGCAACTAATCCCGTGTGCCACAACTACTGAGCCTGAGCTCTGGAGCTCGCGAGCCACAACTACTGAGCCCACATGCCACAACTACTGAAGCCCACATGCCTAGAGCACATGCTTTGCAACAAGAGAAGCCACTGCAATGAGAAGACCGCCCACCGCAACAAAGAGTAGCCCCAGCTGGCTGCAACTAGAGAAAGACCACACAGCTACAAAGACACAGTGCAGCCAAAAATAAAATAAGTAAATTTATTACAAAAAAAAAGAAAAAAGAATCATGGGCCCTCTACTATCCGGTCTGATGTGTTGATTTTTCAAGCTGTCATTCAGCATGGGTGAGTTGAAAAGTACAATGAGGCAACTCATTGTGGGTGAACAAGAACAAACTTAAATGTGTGTTGAAATGATTTAGGGGCAAATTTCACAATGCTAATTGTACTTCAAAGCAATCTCTCTTGTGATTCAAATCTAACCAAAAAAATTGAATGTCGTCCAGTTATTATATAAAACAAATGTAAACTAGATCACAATATAGTACTATGACATAGGGCAATACTGCATAAAATAAGTATACACATCTTTTGGATAAGTTAGACTATGTTGTATAACACAAATATATAAGTTAGACTATGTTATATAAAACATAAATGATTATCATATCTTTCATAAATATGGGAAATTTGGCAAAATATGTAATAATCTTGTAATATCAAACGAATTAAATATTCATTTAATCTTATAAGTGAAGACACGTCCATGTTTTTAAAATATATTTTCCTTACATGAGATATAAAATAAATGTTATGCACTTTCATCATATATGTGGAGGAAACAATGATATTGTTTAAAATTTAGTTTTTATGCATGTCAGTATATTTTATACAGATAAAGCGAGAAACCTCATATGGTAAGATTATATTTTTATAAAATAACTGTTATTTTGTTTAACAAAAATTTATATGGGAAATTATCAATTAACTGTGCCAATTTGCTATTTATTAAAGTTTTTAATTTTAGAATTGTCTAATATACCAACTGAAAATAGGCCCATCTGGAAATAACAGTATTCCTTTAATTCATTGTACTGTTTTTTTCCGACAAATATAAAGAGCTTTTAAACTATCCTTAATATAATAGGTTTATCATGTAATGATTCATTTTTTAAGCAATGATATGAATTAAAAACAATACTTGACTTGAGCAGAAATTGCATTGCATCCAAAATTAATTATCCCTAAAGTTTCCAATTTATTTTTGTATTTGTTATTATTGAGGCTTTAATTACTTAGAATTAGAATGAAATGAACAAAACTAAGCTTTAGTGGAATTATCCTATGCTGAATGTGCATTTTGTGGCTTGTGTCAATTATGATTTATGATACTGGCTTACTTTCGCTTTTGAGAAAAACTGAAGCACATGCCAAAGATGGCAATAAATAAGTGCGAATTTATTGTGGGCAATCACTGCAGTTTCAAAAGTTTTTACACCTTCTGTATCAAGTCTACACAATACCTCACAAAATGAGAAAATAAGTCATTATGCCATAATTTAGTGGTATTTCATACCTTTAAAAACAAAATTTGTACTTATGTGATAGTTTTATTACTAAAGTAAAAATAACAGACTCTTATAATGATTATAATATAGAGTGAAGAGAAGAGACATTGTTTATGATTTTTTTTTTTTTGCGGTACGCGGGCCTTTCACTGTTGTGGCCTCTCTCGTTGCGGAGCACAGGCTCGGGACGCGCAGGCTCAGCGGCCATGGCTCACGGGCCCAGCCGCTCTGCGGCATGTGGGATCTTCCCAGACCGGGGCACGAACTCGTGTCCCCTGCATTGGCAGGCGGACTCTCAACCACTGCACCACCAGGGAAGCCCTGTTTATGATTTTATACACAGACCAAAGGAAATGTAAATTATCCCCTGAGACTAGGGAGCAATTGTTCTGTCATGATTTTTTCATAGACCTACAGGCTGAAAATTCCTCTTCATGGAGTGATAACAATTGAAATTAGGGGCAGGAAAGGTGGTGGAAATTTGGGGAACTCTCCTTTTGAATGGAGTTAAAGTGGAGAAAAATTTCTGAAATGTTTTGTGAAAGAAGAGATCAAGTTCTGAAATGTTCTGTAAAAATAGCTTACTGTCTGTATTATCTATCTATTGCTGCATAACAATTTAACCCAAAGCTTAACAGATTAAGGCAAGTAACATAATTATCTCACACAATTTCTTAGGATTAAGAATCTAGGTGCAGCTTTACTGGGTGTTTCTGGCTCAGGGTCACACATGAGATCACAGTCAAGCTGTTGGCTGGCACTCCAGTCTCTGAAGACTTGAGTGAGTCTAGAGGATCTGTTTCCAAGCTCATTCACACAGCTGTTGGCAGAAAGCTTCAGTTTTTCACCATGCACTGCTCATGACATCCAGTGCAAATGATCCAGGATGGAGGCTGCAGGGTTTTATAAACCACCCTCAGAGTGGCACACCTTCACTTCCACTGTAGTCTGCTGGTCACACACAGACTAGCTCTGGTGTAATGTGGGATGTGACTACACAAGGATGTGAATACTAGGAGCTAAAACTCATTGGGAGTCATCTTGGAAAGTGGCTACCACACCATCCTTCGTTCAGTAATTTGTTTACACATTCATTCATTTGTAAACATTCATTAAGCCCCCGTTATGTGCCAGAAACTGTGTTGGATCCTAAAGATACAGCAACCAAAATAGACATAGTTCCTACTCACAGAGACAAAGAAGTACCAGATATTTAAAGTGATTAAAGCTATGTTAAAGAAGGTCACAGGCTGCATCACAGGCTCCCATAGTACTTCATATTTCCCCAACATGGTTCTGGTGCTTGTTTGACTCCATGTGTGTAGGGAACATTACCACACTAACTAATAATATACTTCCTCTTCTCTGATAATCTTCATTTACATTCCACCTTACTACCCACTCCATGCAGACCATGGAATTTTTCTTTATCTAAAGCCTCTTCCCTTCCAAAAGAACAAATTTAAATAATATTTTATTTTATTTTTATTATTTTTTTCATGTGGACCATTTCTAAAGTCTTTATTGAATTTATTACAATATTGCTTCTGTTTTTATGTTTTGGTTTTCTGGCCATGAGGCATGTGGGATCTTAGCTCCCCAACCAGGGATTGAACCCATACCCCCGGCACCAGAAGGCGAAGTCCCAACCACTGGACCACCAGGGAAGTCCCAAATAATCCATTATTTAATCACAATTGATAGTCCCAACTTCCTTATTTAACTAATTGTATTAGGATTGTGCTTCGACACTATTAAGACTTTTAGTCCACTTATCCCCATACTTTATTCACATCTGTCAGACTTCTCCTGTCTTGTCTTCCCTCCCTATCCTCTTAGTCTCTACAATCCATCATTTTAAGTTTCCTGTGGTCAATATCCCAGATTCACTTCCCCTTGTTTTGCAAAACTTCCAGCTAGGAAGTTATCTGATTATCTGATTTCTTTACGCCTTCTTTATGCCTCTAGGTGACAGCTAGAGCACTGCAAGAAAATTCAAAGCAGGGTAAATGGGTTTCACTATAAATTTATAATCATCAAACTCAAATGTATCCCAAGTATGCCAGAAACCTGATCTCATTTTCCAAGTCAGCTTGTTTTTCCACTGTATACCACAATGATTCCATTTCTCTTCCACTTTCCTTAAGTATCTGGCCCATCTCCACCTTAACACTTTCAACTCTCAGCAGAAAAGTTCCAAAGAGGAAATGGATGCCACCATCTGGAGCTGCCTCAACTCCCCTCCACTATATTTCCAAATATAATTCTAGTTACACCCATTCTGTCTTCCATCTCTCTTCATTTAGTGAAGGAAATGCACTGCCCTGTTTCCATCAAAGACTAATGCCGCTACGTGCACAAGGATCACATCCTCAGTCTAGGGTCACACACACATCAATGATCACACACATCATTTCTCATGTAGCTTTTTTGTTTCTTCCACCAGATGCTCTTTCTGACACATTTTGAATGACAAATTATAAATTTGTATCTCTATCCTGACATCTCCTCTGCCTTCCAAAAGCCTGTTTTAACTACCTGCCTGGGTGTTCCGTAGATACGTCACACTGAGCTTCTGATCTTACTCACTATACCCTCTCCTCCTCCATTATTCCTCATTTAAGAATATGGATCTACCATCTACCTAGTTGCTCACTCCAAAAGACCGAGAGTCTTTTTTGAGACTTCTCTCCTCCTTAGCCCCTAACTCCCATTAACCTACCCCCAATATATGTTAAATGTATTCTAACCATCTCTATTAATACCATGCTAAGTAATTTCTCACTGACTGCTACAATAGCTTTTTACTTGCTTTCCACATTCATTATTTTCCTCCCTAAATGATTCTCTGAAAACTAAGATTTAAATAAGATTGTGGAAACCTTCTACTTTCAATTATGATAGAAAAACTGGAACCAGACTTACTCTCTTGCCATAAATGCATACCAGTCAAAATATAGGAAGCAATTGTTTTTAGATATTGAACAATATATAACACAGTACTGTGACCCCTGACATAAGGACAACAAACTAGGTTAGGCCTACCATAATCATGGTTTTCTGTCTAGAAACATATTCTGGACCACAGTGTAGGAAAGGAGCATGGTGATCCTGTTGAGTTGGAGATCACAGTTTTATGAGGCTGAGTGGCCAGAATCTTGAGGGAAAATTATAGAAGAGAGGGGAGCTCTTAAGAGAAAGAGCTCTAGAAATCTGAATAAGAGTTTACTCGAATCTGTGGGTTAGAACCAATGAGCCTGGGCAAAAAGAATGAGAGAGCTATAAGCTGAAAGCTTCCAGAGCTTCCCCATGGCTGGGAGACATTCAAGTTCAATGATACACAGCTGAGATACCTCGAATATTTGTAGTATTCAGTAGAGACTCCAAAAGTCATATTTTACTAGTAATGTTAACCTATCCCCCAAATAAATGCTGCTCTAAACTCACTCTAGTGAAGTAAGAAACAAATCTCACTAATGGAAAGTGCAATGTGTAATGTGAGTATATAACAAAGCTGCTTAACCTCATTTGAGGGGACTAGAAAGGCTTTCCTGGGACATGATTTAAGCTGAAATTTAAATGCTGAGTTAGAGTTAGCAAGTTGAAGAGGTAGGAGGAGAACTGGACATTCCAGCACACACAAAGGCTTGGAGGCAAAGAGGACTCAGGTGAATTTAACAACAGAAAGGACCGCATGTCTAGAACATGGGGAGTGATGGGAAGGTGATCCATACTGACACTAGGGAGACTGGCAATGGCTATAGAATTTAAGGTCTCAGAAACAATATTATGGAGTTTATTATTTCATACTGTGCCCTAGTTGCTTCTCTTACTCTTTGGGTGCTGGTGATTCCAGACAACTTCTCCCAGGAATCATGAATGAAACAAAGGAAGAGAGAGAAACAGGACAAAGGAGATATGGAAGAAAGAGGGAAGAAAGCACAAAGGCTGTGGGAGCAGCTTAGACATGGAGGAAACGTTAAGAAGGAAAAAAATAGGCTCTCACTATGTTTCATAATTTTTAAATAATAATTAAGGGAAAATTAATTGTGACTGGAATATTCAGTAAATGAAGGACAATAAATTTTGGCACAAAGAGTGATCTTTATTAATTTGTTCACATAAACTAAATATTTAAGATGAAAATGATAGAAAGTCATTAAGTAGAAATTGCATGTTGGCACTGATAAGTCATCATCAGTTGAGTACCAAGAAAGAGGTTATAGGTTTTCTCTCTTCAAAATATTTTCTCTAACAGAAAATATTACAGTTTGTCAATGTCACGGAACAATAGAAGTGGGACTTACGCTTTACAATGTACACAGCCAATTTTATGTTCAACACTTCTGGCATGTTTCTTACCATTTTATTTTCCCCAACTATAAAATTATGTGAACAGGGTAGGTGATGGTGGCAAAGAAGTAACCATGTCCACTTTGGAGATGTGAGTTTGAGGTGTCTGAAAGGGACTGGAATATGTGAAAAGGCAAAAATACTCTTTTGGGATAGATTGAAAACAATATTGTAAAGATGTCTTATTTCCCAGATTATCATAAATTGTTATGAGACAAAAAAAAAAAAAGAACTGCGTTTGGAAACTAGACAAGCCAAATTCTAACATTCATTAAAAAAAAAGTTGTTTAGGAATAACCAAAAAAAAAATCTGAAAAAGAAGAATGAAAATGAATTAAGCTTACCAGTTAACCTTACCAGTTTATAATTAAATGTATTATAAAGCTACATGAATTCAATAATTTTGGTACTGACATAAGAATAGATAGATCAATGGAATGGAATTAGAAATTCAGAAATAGACTAAATACCTATGGGAATTCAACACATAATGAAAACGGCATTTCTAATCAGTGGTTAGTTATTCAGTATAAGAAATTAAATTCTTGGCAGTGGCAACCACCAGCACCAATGTCCAAGTGGCAGAGGCAGCCCCCAGGGATGGCTGCTGCCAGTATCCATGTCCCCAGGGTGAGCCTCAGTCATCCCCGCCCCTAGCCCGCCTCTCCAGGAGACTCTCCAAGACCAGCAGGTCACATCTAACACTAAGAGGCAATATAAATACAATCTTCTTCTGCTCCAGAAGTAGAAGAAAAGTGAATACTGAAGAACAAAATAACTGCCACAACCAAGCCTCTCAAGATAAACGCCACCAAACCTTTCCATGCTACCCAGAAAGGAGATCAAAAGGCATTGTCTGGATTCCCGTAATAACTTAAAGGGGAACTTTCACAATGCCCTGAGCCCCTGATGCCCTGCAAATAAAGGAGCAGGATGTCCTCAAATTTCTTGCATTAGGAACCCACTTGGGTGGCACCAACTTTGATTTCCAAATGGAACAATCATCCACAAAAGGAAAAGCGATGGCATCTACCTCAGAAATCTCAAGAGAACGGAGGAGAGGCTTCCGGCAGCTTGTCGTGTGACACAGCCTCTCCTCTGCGCCGTGCGGACATCGCCATCATCCCGGAACAACAAGGTGCGCTCACTTGCGGGTCCGCCGCGGCAGACGCTGACCGGGGAAGTTCCGCGCATGCCCAGCACCGTCTCCCGAGACGGAGGTCCGCCCGATCTCTACTTCCGCTGAGACGCTGACGAGACAGTAAAGGAAGAGCAGGCCGCTGCTGGAAAGGCTGTGACCAAGGAGGAATTTCAGGCTGCTCCAGCGCCCAAACCTCCTGCTACTCCACCCGAGGTCACGTCTGAAGGTGCACGTGCCCTCTGTGCCCACCAGCAGTTCCCTCCTGAAGACGGAGCCTCAGCCCGGCCGCCATGGACACATCTGGAGACCCCACCGCTCGGGCCACCGAATGGGTAGGAACAACAACTGAGTGGTCTTAAGCTGTTCTCCCATGGACTCTTAAACACAAAATGGAAATAAGGTTGACAGAAAATAATTTCTTTAAAACCAACCTACAAACAAATGAAAAAGAAATTTAATTCTTGGTTGACTAATGTTTACAAGCAAAAAAATTACAGCATAGAAGTATTCGGTTAAATGATAATATAATTATTTTGTGATTTTGGAAATCAAATAATAACAGATTTTGGAAATCAAGATCCAAAAACCTAGAATCTACCCAATGAAGCTAAGTACATTTAATATTAATATTGTTAGTTAATTGTTATGGTTAACTGTAAATGCTACACCATTAGGATGTCCTGATCCAACATCGAGGTCGTAAACCCTATTGTCGATATGGACTCTAGAATAGGATTGCGTTGTTATCCCTAGGGTAACTGTAGATACAGTTTTTTGTATCAGAAATACAAGATGGGAGAAATATTCACAACTCACGTAACATTCTAAGAGTTATTTAAAAATATATATACAGACCTTATTTATATCAATAAGAAAAAACTAAGAACTCAATAGAATATTGGGCAAAGGATGTAAACAGGTTTAGTCCAAGCTCTAAAGCCCAAGTGGCCCAGTGGACCGGAGTTGTGGGCCAGAAGCCAAGGGAAAAATCGTTTGGGTGGAATCAAATTCTGCCCGAGATCAAGCATAGTGAGGGTTGAGGCGAGGCCACTGGGCATTCATTTAGGATGTCACTGTTGACCTTTGACCCAAAAGTTTGGATGGGCTTCCCTGGTGGTGCAGTGGTTAAGAATCCGCCTGCCAATGCAGGGGACACGGGTTCGAGCCCTGGTCCGGGAAGATCCCATGTGCCGTGGAGCAACTAAGCCCGTGCACCACAACTACTGAGCCTAAGCTCTAGAGCCCGTGTGCCACAACTACTGAGCCCATGCGCCAGAGCTACTGAAGCCTGTGTGCCTAGAGCCCGTTCTCTGCAACAAGAGAAGCCATGACAATGATAAGCCCCTGCACCACAAGGAAGAGTAGCCTCCCTCGCTGCAGCTAGAGAAAGCCCACGTGCAGCAACGAAGACCCAACACAGCCAAAAATAAAATAAATAAATTTATTAAAAAAAAGTTCAGTTGGAGCATTGGGGAATAGAGCAGGATTCCAGTGTGCTGATGACCGTAGCAGAGTTACAGAGGCGGTGGCAGGGGTGTGGATGACTGTCAAGAGTTTCAGAAACATCAGGAAGGAAGGAAAGAGCGGGAGACAAGAGGGAGGCATGGTTACTAGAAGGTTTGGGGTTTTTAATCTTTTTAGGACAGGAATAATTAAGCATTTTTGAAGATTGAACAGAAGGAGTCACTGGAGAAATTTCTGAAAAGAATGGATAATTAATAAAGCAAGAATCTGGAGGAGAGGAATAGAAAAACCTTTGAGTTTTAGATAAAGATGAAGGTGCTATAACTTTAAAGCTCCCATTATAAGTTAGAGACTAGCAAATCTGTGCTTTAACCTAAAGAGATACAACTAAATAAGTGCTCCTGCTGTGTTCCCACCGCACCCCCTCCCCATGGGTTCTCCTCTTTCCCCTTTATCCCTGTGACTGTTTCCAAGCCTGTCTCCCCAGCCCCCTGCATCCCCTATCCAGGGGAGGGCCTGAATATTTGAGAAATGGATGAGAATCTTCAATATGGCTCAAGCCCTTAGCATTTGCCCAGCTTAGGAGGCCAGATTTTATAAGTAAATGAAGTTTTAAAGGATCTGGGAGGAGTCAACCAAAATGATGCCGTTTGGGAAAATAGAAACTACGTAAGATTAAAAAAAATTCTAAAAGACAACCCCATCACTCCTCCTCCCCACCCAATAACCAACAATGAAATAAGGGAGAAATAAGTGAGAAAACAAGGAAATAAGTCTTCAGTTTCAGAAAGTTAGTGAGGTCAAATGTTTGGTCCCTCAGGAAATATTTTCCAGATTATTAAAACCATTCCCCTCTATCCCAGTGAGAGGGTTCCTCCTCTTCTTTAAGATAATTGCTACAACTTTCCACATGTGATTTCATAACTCTGGAGTCAGTTTAAAGCAATCTTATGGGTCCCATTTATTCTTCAGTTGTATTATTTATTTTTCTGATGGAAAAATAGGCTCAGGAGACACGAGAGGTGGATATTTGATGACTTATAGTTATCTGTGGTAGTAGATTTGTGTTAACTTTTTATTGCTTTTATTATCTTTTTTTCTTGTCTTGGAGTGAAACGGATGGGGAACCAGAGTGGAGCTGAGCAGGCCTCTTTTTCATTCTGCTGTTTGTTAGTGGGTGCACATGTGTGCACACATGGGTGTGTGTATGCATCCCGAGGGCAGGTCTGATTACTTCTTGCTACCACATTTCTCAAACCAGCCCTTTACTTTCTGAATTTCTGACGTAAGACAGTTGTTCAGCGTTAAAATATAGAGTTAGCAAAAGCACAGTAATAAGAACTATTAGGCCCACTTAAAATTGAATTGTAGTCATAAAAGGCTGACAAGATCCATAGTTGAAAAAGGCAACATGATAAAGAAACATGAGAAATAATGAAAAAAAGTGGAAAGCCTGGAAATGCACTTAAAATAAGACAAAATTGCAGTGTAATCAGTGAGGGTTATTTGAAAGTAACTGCAATCCAGATCAGATCCAGTGAAGCCTTGGATGCATCAAGTGCTAAAATGATTGATATGGTGCATGCTTTGAAGAAAAATGCCCTATTGTAAACAAACAAGATTTAATTGAATTATAATGTTTTCAGTGCTTGATTTTATTTTTTGTTAACTGATTTTACCTTTTCCCTAATATTAACATTTTGAAACTTTAAAACTTTGTTCTCTGTCAATAATTCCATAATCAATGCTAGATTTTCACACACACACAAGTCATCATATGGTAAGTAATGAACCATTTTAGAAACAGTATGAGTAAAATTTTGAAAACTAAAAAAGCACAGAGTTGAACTCAGGAAAGACAGGTAAATTTCAGGCTCCCGCCCCCATCCCCAGCCAAAAAGGGAGAGAAATCAAAGCAAAGCAATAAACAGGTGCTGATAGCAACATGGCTTGTGGGATTTAGAATGCAAAAGGCTAGAGTTTTAATGATCCCATGGGGAAAAGAGGGCTGGGAAGAAAGTGAGCAGGGAGTGAGAATTAATTATTCTCTAAAGCCCACAGTCTCTAAACACAGCCCCTACTATCTCAACCCTGTATCCAGGAGGAACCTAGTACCTATTAGAGTGATTATTCATTATATTATGTAAGATAAAGCAGTGACAAATATTAAATAAATATTTTCTTTCCAGAGGAGAGGAAAGTAGTTCAATTATATGGTCTTCACAGCAAGGGTAGATCTCAATGTAAGGCCATATTTACCCCATGAAAAAAACGATGAAGTGCTTTCTTCCTTCTTCCTTCTTCCTTCTCTTCCTCCCTCCCATCCTTCCTCCTTTCCTTCCTTCCTTCCTTCCTTCCTTCCATCCATCTTTCCTTCTTTTTCAGAATAGTACATATCCCTGGTTGAGGATTATAACCCAAACTTAATTCCTGTGTGACACAAGCTTGAACATAATTAATGATTAAAGTCAAAGGTGAAGATAGTGATGTTATATATTTAGCAACTTAAGGTACAGCAGGAGTGGCCCCAGTAGAAGATTAGAAATCAGAAGGAAATTAATATTGAAAACAGGACTTAAGAAAACCCTGGTATATGGACATTTCCATAACTCAAGTTTTTTGAGATTCTCTCTCTCTCTCCCTCTCCCTCTCTCTGTCTCTCTGTCTCTCTGTCTCTCTCTCCCTCACACACACACACACACACACTTTTTATTCTTACAGTTGAAAACTACACACAACAGAAGAAAACAAACTACTATAGATTATAGTACTAGGCATTATAGGGAGGTTTCTGTGACTCCACTCAGTAAGAAAACCCTCTGTCTGCCCGGCAGGGTAGGATCCTGTATATACCATAACCACTTATGGAGGCTTAAGGACAGGTGGGGGGGAGGCGGGCAAGGTCTAGAGATGTATCTATAAACACAGGCCAGAGCAAAATGGGAGTATTCTCTGGAAAACTGGCTAGACTTGTGGATGGCTCTATTGTGCTACAGTCATATGACACTGCAGTGATGGTCACAGTGATCAGTGAAACAAAATCTTCACACTCTCCCTTCATGCCTTTGGTGGTTGACAATAGACAAACAGCTACTGCAGCAGGTGGAATTCTCACATACTCTTAGAAGAGATGTTGGTTCCTCTGAAAAAGAAGTGGTTACAAACTAATCATCAGGGAAATTAAAATCAAAACCAGTATATATCCCCTCACATTTGTTAGAATGGCTACCATCAAGAAGACAAGAGAAAATAGGTGCTGGTGAGGACATAGTAAAAAGGGAATATTTATACACTGTTGGTGGGAATGTAAATTAGTCCAACCACTACAGAACATGATATGGAGGTTCCTCAAAACGTTAGAAATAGATCTACCATATGACCTAGAATTTCCACTTCTGGGTATATACCCAAAGGAAATAAAAACAGGATGTCAATGAGATATATACACAATTATGTTTATTGAAGCATTATTCGTAATGGACAAGATATGTAAACTACAAAAATGCCCATCAATGGATGAATGGATAAAAAATGTGGTACATATACACAGTGTAATACTATTTAGCCATGAGAAAAGAAGACGTCTTTCCATTTGTGACAACATGGACGGACCTTGAGCACATTATGCTAAGTGAGATAAGTCAGATAGAAAAAGACAAGTACTGTATGTTATCACTTATATGTGGAACCTAAAAAAGTGAAAGCTATAAAAAACAGTAAAATGGTGGTTACCAGAGGAAGGAGGTGGGGGACAAGAGTGAAGCTGTTTAAGGGCACAAACTTGTAGCAAGTAGCAAATAAGCCATAAGGATCAGTATAACGATATGGACAATAATATTGTACTATAGGAAGAAAAGAAATGGTTACAAGTGAATAATAGGTTGGTCAATTAAACATCTCTTTCCAGCTGACTAGTTTTATGAAGCACAGTCGCTTTGTAATATTTTGCAGTAGAGGATGTTGTAGCAACCTGGTGTTGTAGCAAACAGTGGAGCTTTTGTAGTTCTCTTGTTACGTGATATTTCTTGGGATGAGTATTGTTGAAGTCATATAATTAGAAGTAATTGATGGAGAATGCATTAACATAATATATACACCCCAAAAATGTCTTCTCATACTTTACATTTGCTGGATGCTGAAGCACCAAAAAGTTGGATTGTTAAGTTGGAAGTGTCTGCAAACAATGTAGTACATCAGGATTCCTCCCGTAACATTAAAGTGGTAATGAAGTTCACCCAACAAAATAGTCCAGGCCATATAGCAATGAGTAAAGGAAATATTGTCAGATAAGCCAGACATTATTTACTGCTTTCTGATTGTGAAATACAGTCATACAATCACCTTGGAAAGATAATTTCATTTCAATTTTGAACATTTAAAAATTTCCAGAGATAAAGCTATCAGCAAGATAATATTAGATACTGAAGACAACTAAAAGGAAAATTTCTGTATGTCATTACACGTGAACAGAATCCTTCAATACCATTTTACAGGAGGTTTTCAGTGTATTATTTTGAACAACTACTAAAGGTATGGTGGCTGAGATATGACTGCACTTAGGTATATAAATTGTAAGGTTGATATGTTTAAAACTATTCATGGATCAGTACTATTTTAAAGACAACCATTGCTGGCACTTGGATAGTCACATTTTGTTCATTAGAATTCTCTGTGAAGTCTGATTTTATTACAATAGCTATAAATGGTGATAAAAGGGTACAAGTTTTATGTTGCACTATGGGGTTCCTACTTACACAACTAACGAAAATGACTAAGTCATTCATATAAATAGAGGAGAACTTGGACATGGTGCTCTGACAGATAAAGCTTTATATACAATTACTCACAAAGATTTTGTTTTCAATGAAGAATCACACTTGGGTTGAATCAAATGGGTTATCATCTATAGAAGTGCTCTCCAGTAGAACTCTCTGTGATGACTGAAATGTTCTATATCTGTGTTGTCCAGTATGGTAGCTACCAGCCGTATGTGGCTCCTGAGCTCTTGAAATGTGGCTAGCATATCCGAGAAACTGACTTTTTAATTTAATTTATTTATGTTTAAATCTGAAGTTAAAGGGCCACATGTGACTAATGACTACATTATAGGACAGTGCAAGTCCACAGCATTGACCTATACTGGACGTAAAGAATTAGTGAATGCAGGGGTTCCAACTTCATCTGCTCTTGCAGGTGTGGCAATGTGATTAATTAATCACAAAACAATGGTAAGAAGGGTAAAATAGATGATCGTTTGTTGATAGAATTAATGGGAATTGAAGATTAAAATGGTGATTTTAATCTTCAATTAGTTGATTTCAATAAGGGAATAGCTGTAAAGCATCCCAACATTAAATTTCCAGGGACACCAGTAAAATTTTAATGGAAGCCATTCAACAAGCCTCAATAGTAAAGAAGATATAGCAGGTAATGAACAAACAATTCAAAGCCTTGAGCATCTAGAAAATAAAACAGACCTGTTGGAGAAACTGTCCAGATTCTGTTATCAAGGATGATCTGACTTCCTTGGACTGGAAAAAAATATATAATTTTTAAAACCTCAGGTAAAAAAGGGAGTAACTATTCATCAGTCTAGTGAAGAGACATTTTCTTTATTTGCATGAAGTGAGAGACTTTATTCCTAATATCTTTAAAGATAATTAGGGGCTGCAGTTATCTGAAGGAATTTACACTAACACAGTAACTGACATCGAAAACATCAGAGTAATGATAAAGCTGTATCCATGCATGATTGTTGTATTACTTCATACTATCCAGCTTGGCCAATCATAGTTTAAGTATCTCACTGTCCTACAATTAGAAATTGGCCAAGAAATCCAGGTGAAAAAATTTGGATGTTATCTGGCTGGTGAAAGAATGAAGCATTATTATAAAGTAATTCGGTTTTCTGCTGTAAGTCCTGTCAAAACCCTAAATAATAAAAGTATAAGCATGTAAAAGGCATTTCCTTAGTTACTACTTAATTCTTCTTCCCCATGATTTCTTAAATAATTATAGGGTAGAATACACCACACCAACAAAGACAGCAACATTTCAGGAGTATGTTCTAGTGTATGAATTTATATATAAAATATATACTAATATTTTATTAAAAGTGAAATAAAGGGAAAAACAATAATAGAAACAAAATGAAGGACCTAGGCAGTATGAAAATAGAACAGAAATATTTGAAATACAGCAATGAATTTCTACTGGAAAATATATCTGAGGAAGTTTCTGAGAGATTAACACAGAACTAAAAGGATGAAAAAATATGAAACATAGGCTAAGATAAAGATAGGTTACAGATTTTCTTGGAAAAGATGCATGCTCATCTAGAGTACAAGTTTTTTTTAACATCTTTATTGGAGTATAATTGCTTTACAATGGTGTATTAGTTTCTGCTTTATAACAAAGTGAATCAGCTATACATATACATATATCCCCATATCACCTCCCTCTTACGTCTCCCTCCCACCCTCCCTATCCATCTAGAGGGATCACAAAGCATCGAGCTGATCTCCCTGTGCTATGCGGCTGCTTCCCAATAGCTATCTATTTTACATTTGGTAGTATATATAAGTCCATGCCACTCTTTCACTTCGTACCAGCTTACCCTTCCCCCTCCCCGTGTCCTCAAGTCCACTATCTATGTCTGCGTCTTTATTCCTGTCCTGCCGCTAGGTTCTTCAGAACCTTTTTTTTTCTTTTTTAGATTCCATATATATGTGTTAGCTTACGGTATTTGTTTTTCTCTTTCTGACTCACTTCACTCTGTATGACAGTCTCTAGGTCCATCCACCTCAAATAACTCAATTTCGTTTCTTTTTATGGCTGAGTAATATTCCATTGTATATATGTGCCACCTCTTCTTTATCCATTCATCTGTTGATGGACACTTAGGTTGCTTTCATATCCTGGCTACTGTAAATAGAGCTGCAATGAACATTGTGGTACATGACTCTTTTTGAATTATGGTTTTCTCAGGGTATATGCCCAGTAGTGGGATTGCTGGGTTGTATGGTAGTTCTATTTTTAGTTTTTTTAAGGCACCTCCATACTGTTCTCCATAGTGGCTGTATCAATTTACATTCCCACCAACAGTGCAAGAGGGTTCCCTTTTCTCCACAGCCTCTCCAGCATTTATTGTTTGTAGATTTTTTGATGATGGCCATTCTGACTGGTGTGAGGTGATACCTCATTGCAATTTTGATTTGCATTTCTCTAATGATTAGTGATGTTGAGCATTCTTTCATGTGTTTGTTGGCAATCTGTATATCTTCTTTGGAGAAATGTCTGTTTATGTCTTCTGCCCATTTTTGGATTGGGTTGTTTGTTTTTTTGATATTGAGCTGCATGAGCTGCTTGTAACTTTTGGAGATTAATCCTTTGTCAGTTGCTTCATTTGCAAATATTTCCTCCCATTCTGAGGGTTGTATTTTTGTCTTGTTTATGTTTTCCTTTGCTGTGCAAAAGCTTTTAAGTTTCATTAGGTCCCATTTGTTTATTTTTGTCTTATTTCCATTTTTCTAGGAGGTGGGTCAAAAAGGATCTTGCTGTGATTTATGTCATAGAGTGTTCTGCCTATGTTTTCCTCTAAGGGTTTGATAGTGTCTGGCCTTATATTTAGGTCTTTAATCCATCTTGAGTTTATTTTTGTGTATGGTGTTAGGAAGTGTTCTAATTCCATTCTTTTACATGTAGCTCTCCAGTTTCCCCAGCACCACTTATTGAAGAGGCTGTCTTTTCTCCATTGTATATTCTTGCCTCCTTTATCAAAGATAAGGTGACCATATGTGCGTGGGTTTATTGCTGCACTTTATATCCTGTTCCATTGATCTATATTTCTGTTTTTGTGCCAGTACCATACTGTCTTGATTACTGTAGCTTTGTAGTATAGTCTGAAGTCAGGGAGCCTGATTCCTCCAGCTCCGTTTTTCGTTCTCAAGATTGCTTTGGCTTTTCGGGGTCTTTTGTGTTTCCATACAAATTGTGAAATTTTTTGTTCTAGTTCTGTGAAAAATGCCAGTCGTAGTTTGATAGGGATTGCATTGAATCTGTAGATTGCTTTGGGTAGTAGAGTCATTTTCACAATGCTGATTCTTCCAATCCAAGAACATGGTATATCTCTTCATCTGTTTGTATCATCTTTAATTTCTTTCATCAGTGTCTTATAGTTTTCCGCATACGGGTCTTTTGTCTCCTTAGGTAGGTTTATTCCTAGGTATTTTATTCTTTTTGTTGCAGTGGTAAGCGGGAATGTTTCCTGAATTTCACTTTTGGATTTTTCATCATTAGTGTATAGGAATGCAAGAGATTTCTGTGCATTAATTTTGTATCCTGCTGCTTTACCAAATTCATTGATTAGCTCTAGTAGTTTTCTGGTTGCATCTTTAGGATTCTCTATGTATAGTATCATGTCGTCTGCAAACAGTGACAGCTTTACTTCTTCTTTCTGATTTGGATTCCTTTTATTTCTTTTTCTTCTCTGATTGCTCTGGCTAAAACTTCCAAAACTATGTTGAATAATAGTGGTGAGAGTGGACAACCTTGTCTTGTTCCTGATCTTAGAGGAAATGCTTTCAGTTTTTCACCATTGAGAACAATTTGGCTGTGGATTTGTCATATATGGCCTTTATTATGTTGAGGTAGGTTCCCTCTATGCCTACTTTCCAGAGAGTTTTTATCATAAATGGGTGCTGAATTTTGTCTAAAGCTTTTTATGCATCTATTGAGATGTTCATATGGTTTTTCTCCTTCAATTTGTTAATATGGTTTATCACATTGATTGATTTGCGTATATTGAAGAATCCTTGCATTCCTGGGATAAATCCCACTCGATCATGGTGTATGATCCTTTTAATGTGCTGTTGGATTCTGTTTGCTATTATTTTGTTGAGGATTTTTGCATCTATGTTCATCAGTGATATTGGCCTGCAGTTTTCTTTCTTTGTGACATCTTTGTCTGGTTTTGGTATCAGGGTGATGGTGGCCTCTTAGAATGAGTTTGGGAGTGTTCCTCCCTCTGCTATATTTTGGAAGAGTTTGCGAAGCATAGGTGTTAGCTCTTCTCTAAATGTTTGATAGAATTCGCCTGTGAAGCCATCTGGTCCTGGGCTTGTGTTTGTTGGAAGATTTTTAATTACAGTTTGATGGAATTCACCACTATACAATTTTTTAGATGCAGTTCAGAAGAAAAAAATGAAATGAATCAACATTTTAAAACAAGGAGGAGTTAACTAAATTTATTGTGGTAATCATTTCATGATGAGTCAAACCTTTATGCTGTACCCCTGAAACTCATACAGTAATGTATGTCAATTATATCTCGATAAAACTGGAAAAAAACAGGAGAGGGAATAAGCTACTATGAACAAGGATCAGTAGAAAAAACAAACAGCTAATCTAGACCATCCGGGACCTAGATATAGTAATAATCAGAAATGGATTATAAAATAACTTATGAATAAAAGTTTAAGGAAATTAAAATGTAAAGCCACCAAAATAAGCAAACAATAAGATTTAAAAGAACAAAGTAAATCTGAAGAACAAAGTAAATCAGAAATTCAAAAAAAATCACTGAAACTGAATGATAGATCTAAAGAGATTATAAGAATTCAGCAAAGAGACACAAAGAGAAAGAAAAAAGAAAAGACAAGTTAGGATATAGGAAGGCTAGAATGAGAAAGAGTAGCATACACCTAATCAGAGTTCTGAAAGAATAAAAATACAAGAATGGGAAGAAGTAATATTTGAAGAGATAGCAGTTGAGAATTCCCCAAATTGAGGAAAGATATGAATTCTAAGGTTCAGAAAGCATTCCAGATCCCAGAACAATAAATAAAAATAAATCCAATCAAAAATTCCAATTCAAGATGTATTAGCTGACTTTGAAACTCCAAAGATAAAGAGATTAAAAAAAAACAAAAACCTAGAGAGGAAAGGTAACTTACCTATAATGCAATGTCAGTTAGATTCACTGCAGGTGTCTCAGAAGCAACAATTAAAACCAGAAGATAATAAAGTACTATCTTAATAAGGCTTGGGGAAAAGAATTATCAACTTAGAATTATATACTTGGCAAATTATCTCTCAAGATGAGAAAGAATTCTTCAAACAAAAACAGATTTATTACAACTACACATACTTAAGATGAAATGTTACAGAAAGAAGGTAAAAAAAAATCTATCTCAAACAAAGTCAGAGATACAAATAGGAATAAAAAGATTAGAAATTTTAAAACATGTGGGTTATCCACAAGTTATCAACCACAATAATGTCTAATTTGTGGGGTTAATAAACAACTAGGTAAAACTTGTTTCTGGACAAAGTGTTACACTAGAAAGGAATTGTGTATAGTCGTTGAAGCTCTATATGTTAAGTGTAGGTTAAGAAGAAGGTAGGCACTGATTATTTTTGACTTTGTAAATTAAATGTGCATTTTTTTTAGAATACCAATTCAGAGTAAAAATAGAGTATATAACATTCAAGTTAATAATGTAGGCAAAAAAATGCAATTAAAAAGTGCCACTAGATGGCAAGAAAACAGGAAAGAAATGAAGGTTAAATATATCAGTACAACTACATGTAAATGGATTAACCTTCGCTTCACTCCTACACACGGAGCTGAAAGATAGAGACTGCTGGGTTGTAGGTTGCCTACAGAAGATACATATAAAGCATAAACACAGAAAGTTGAATATACTTTTCAAGATGACCATGTTAAGTTCAGATGTTTTCCTTTTTTTTCTCCTACAAACCATTCAATAGCAATAAAGAGAATAAAAGCTAAAAATACAAATGCCAGAGTATTTTTTGTAAAATTTGGCAGTAATGAAAATCTTAAGCCCCCAGAGTGGTGAGAGGACTGGCAAAACAGTAGCCAGAAGAAGAGTAGAAAGCAGGACCTCACATCTGCCAAGCTCAGAAGGTGATAAAGAACACACCCTGTCCTAAATCCTTTGTCTGCAGCAATTGAAATGTGCTACACGAACTACTTCATGATCTTTCTTTGATTTGATTTTCTTCCAAGATGGAGGAGTCAAGGCTAAATCAGGAACCACATAATGAAGAAGCCTCTTCTCTGGGAAGTAGAGTGGCCTCTCTAGCTGCAGTGGGAAAGCCGGTATTATAAAAATCCTACATTGTCCATGTCCATTGGGGGTCATAAAGAAAATTCTTGCTAACCTGAAACACTTCCCTTCCCTTCCCTCAAAAATGTGAGGTCTTTTGTTTAGAAATTGTTAAAAATTTTAAGATGGTGACAGCAGAGCATTAAATTAAGCACGGAGCCCTCTGTGCGAAGGACCTTGTACAAGTGCACAGGGTGTGTGTCCACGAAGCCTGTTTCAATGGAATTCTCTTTCCCAGAAAAAAACTTGCCTCCTTAAAATATGAAATAAGAAGAATCAGAAGAGGGTTTAATTGGAGGTACTACAAGAAAATAGAAGGGACGAGGAAAACAAATTCACAAAAGCAAAACACCAGAAAACGTTGCCATGAAACACTGGGAAATTGTCAAACTTTCACCATGATAAATAGAAAACATTAAAATAAAAAAGAGAGAGAGAGAACTTACTGAAGCATTTGCCTCTTTGCAGAAGAGTACTGAAAGAAATGATGAGACATCAGATGATGAGAACTGAATCGGCAGAATGCATGAAAACAGTAAAATAAAACACCATGTGAATCAGTGGTTCTCAAGCGTGGCCATATATTAGAACCACCTGTGGAACTCTTAAGTCATACCAGTGCCCCAAACCTGTGCCCATAGATTTTTCTTTAATTGTTCTGGGCTGGAGCCTGCTCAGTGGCATGTTTTAACATCTTTACAGATCATTGAATGGGCAGCCAGTATTTATAACCACACACAACCAAATGAAAAATTAGAAGGCAGGGAAGGAGATGATATAACAAAAAAATTAGGAGGCAAAGGAGAGAGAAAATGGGAGATTGTGTAATTGCAGCAATTTCCTTATTTTTACTAGCTGAAGATAAAAATATAAGACTGTAAAATCAATTAGTATAGGTATAACTATATTTTTCAGCACAAATGAGAAATAACAAAGATATTAGATATTAGAGGTAACTAAAATCAGGTAGAGAAAGAAATGAGTTCAGATAAAATGGATTAGTATTTTTAGAAGGAAATTTAGAAATGTATTGACCAAAAATAAAAAAGATAAATTTAATATATGTTATAATTATAAAGGTAACCAGTAGTACAGAATATAACACTTCTTAATTTTCAGAAGAAACATGCATCAAAAACAAAGAAAACAAAGTGAATAATTTTTTAAGATATACAAATAGAAGATATCAAATAATTTAATAAGACTAAGACTGTTCATATCTGTCATATTGATAAATGTAAATTGTTTTAATTCACCTATTAAAAATAATTGCTCTTTTGATCACATAGAAAGCCCCAACTCTATTTTATACATATATGTACATATATATACACATATATATGTATATATATATATATATAAAGTGATTTAAGAAATTAAAATTGAAAGGATGCATAGAGAAAAACTAGGCAACTGCAAACAAAATGAAAATAAAGATTTTTCAATAACAGACAAAAGTTAATGGAGGTGGTAATATATTTAAAATGTGCACAATTTATCTGAAGAATTATAAAAACTCTTCAGAGACTCACATATCCAGAACGTCTAGAATATTTGAACAAATGGAAGTGTACTACTATGTTCTAGACTATAAAGATGCAATTCATAAAGATGCTCATTCTCCCTGAGTAAATAGATAGATAATAAGATACTAATAAAAAATATCAAAAGGTCTCTGTTCACTCATGGTAAATGGAACCTCCAGATCTGCCCATTGTAGCTACTGGTCACATATACACTCTCTTTACCCCCACCTCTAAACCCCAAGGATAAAATATAGTCAAAGATCCAATATTTAAAAATACAGACCTTTAATGAAGCCATTATTATCTGAAAAAAAAAGTAAAGCATAGAAGACTAAATAACGATCAACATTGGATAACAAGTTTGATTGTTTACCTCCACCTTATAGAGTAGGACAGCTAGGGCATTTTATGACACTCTTTTACTGAGGTTGGGTCAGGTTTCTAAAAACAAATAAAAAATACTAAGATAATTTAGAATTTTAAAAAGAGGTAAATAGGATAGGTACATTAATAGCTTGACATTATTTTATATGCTAGATTATAAAAATTATATTTGTGTGAGGACTTAGAAATCAATAGACTTTGCTGTCAGAAATCAATAGACTTTGCTGTCAAAGGACTGAAGGAAAAAATTAAAGAAAATGATTATAATGTTTAATTTTATATATTGTATTCTTTGATTTTTATCCAAAAATGTTTAGCATAGTTTTAATTTTTTTTTTCATTTGTTGGGTTTACACTGGTTTTCCTTATTGTTTATGTTGTCTGTTTTAGTCATTTTTCTGTGTACACATTTATTCAGACATTTGCAGAGAGTATTTTTATTCTCATAGAGTAGGGATAGTAAGAGATAAAACAACTATTTCTCTCCTCACCAAACTTACAACACTAACCACTTTGAGTTAGTGCAGACCCCACAGGTTAAGGGCTCAGTCTCACAAATTGGCCCCCACTTTGGGTGACAATCAAAAGTCCAGGCCACCAGAATTTCTGACTTTCTTCTGGCTGTAAATCAAGGGTTTCTACAACGCCGCCTTTGGGTTTGATAATTTGCTAGAACAGTTCACAGAACTCTGAAAAATACTTTACTTACTATTACCCATTGATTAAGGGATGAAACTCAGGAGCAAGCACACGGAAGGGGTGCATAGAGCAAGGTATGCGGAAGGGGCAGGAGCTCTGTGTCCTCTCCCCAGCGAGCCACTGTCCCATGTGTTCACCAACCCAGAAGCTCTTTGAACCCCTTCATTTAGGATTTTTATGGAGTTTCCATTGCAAAGGAATGATTTGATTGAATCATTGCCCACTGGTGATTAAGTCAATCTCCAGGCCCTTTCCTTTCCCTAGAGGTAGGGTGTTGGGGCTGAAAGTTCCAGCTCTCTAATCATGTTGTTGGTTCCTCTGGCAACTAGTCTCCCAGCTCCCTGAGTCACCTCATTAGCATAAATAGGGGTGGATCAAGCGGGGCTTATTATAAATAACAAAAGATGCTTCTCTCACCCTTATCAGGGAAGTCTAAGGGTTTTAGGAGCTCTGTGCCAGGAACAAGAGGCAGAGACCAAATATATATTTCTTATTACGTCAAATATAGTTAAAAAAATAAATAAGAGAAGGTATGCCTTGTATATTAAAGGAACATATAAATTAATGGCAGAGAACAGGATAGTTAGAGAATGGAGACAACAAACATGAAACTATAGACAACAATTTAGAATCCAGAAGGAACTTACTCTTCCATTTAGATTAAAATGCACATGCATTAGAATTTATACATCATATTTAATTTATTTACTTTAAAAACACATTTAATAGTCTTTACAGAATATGCTAAAATTTTTTTCTTAGATTAAAAAAATTAATTGGTAAATTTGACTGCCTTTTTTCAGTACCTAAAATGCAATCTGTTAGTTTGTAGGTGGAACTCATTATTTTATTGTGTCATACTCTGACCAACTGTTAATTTATATTAAACCAGGTATATTTATATAAAAAGAGCAAATTATCTTAAAAATGATCAGAAATATTCCCTATTCCTTCCAATAAAATTCCATCCTAGTGCTTTCTGTTAATTGCCCCTGGCTTTGTATAGGACAACAGATGGACTCCATGGCTGAAAGGAAAAATTCATGCATTCTAAAGGAAAGTTTAGTAGAAATTCTCAAAGAAAAAAAAGGCATAAAAAGGAGTATTTGAAGGCAAAATTATATGCAATTTATACATTATTCTCTGTAGGCCAGACATAAATATTTTTAAAGTATGTAGATAGAAATACAGGTTTCCCTCGCTACACCTAAGTAGTACGTTCCTATGAAAACTTTCATAAGCTGAAAAGGTATAAAGTGAAGAAGCAATTACCTCAGGACACACCTTGCTAACAGATGCACAAAATAAATCACAGATGCTCACAGACAGAGTTCAAAGCTTATGGCTCCTTGACGCTGAGATGCTGCTGAGTGTAGGTCCTGGGGAAGGAGCTTGGCGAGGCCATTCTCACTGCTTGGGGTGCGCTGCCTCTATAAGGGCTTGATTGCAAAACAAATACTAATGCTATTTTCATTTTTCTCCATTTTTCATAAAAATGAAAATCCTCCTTGGATTTCTTTTTGTTAGCTAAAACAAGCACTAGTGTAGGTCTTTCATAAAAACGAAATGGAGTAAAGTGAACTTTTGAAAAATGGGGAATACCTGTAAATACTTTACAAAACACTTGATAATAGGGGGGAAAGACAATTTTTAAATTGATAACTTATCTATTGTTCCATGCTTTTTAACTGCATCATATTCTCTTTGTTCTTAGGTTTGATATTCTGTTATAAAAAACATTTTTGTTGAGCTACATATTTTTCTCAAGGTTCTTGTTCTAGATTTGAGGAAAAAGGCCCTCCTAGTGCAACCTAACACTTTTGTATTAAAGGATGACTAATTACGTCCTTCTTCTCTTGTTCACACTTTTCGCTAGTCAGATGAAATGTTTTGCAAATTTAGAACATATGCACCATCTGGCTTTGGTGTACATAATTCACACAGTGAAAGGCAGTGTAGTTACATGACTAAAAGGAACTAATTTGAATCCAGAGAGACCTTCTTTTGTCCTAGGCTGTGTGAATATGGACTAATTATTTACCATCTCTGGTTTTCAGTTTCCTCATCTATAAAGTGAAGACAACCATACCTATGGAGCTATGGTATAGATAAAATTACATAAGTAGAGAAAGTTGTTGGCTTAAAAAACACTTCATATATCTTTTAGAATTGAACAGTCACAAGTAATTGGCTAAATTTTTACCTATGTATAAAGAAAAGGTAATCATTAAACAAAATACGTCCTTTCGAAAAGAGAATTTTTTCCCTAGTCTAATATCTTTTATGAACTGGTAGCAGTTCATACAGTGGTGATTAGAGGAGCAAGTGTTGTGGGACACAAAGAAGGGGGGTGTCAGTTTGATTTTGGAGACAATAAAAGGTCTGAGGAAATATAGAGATATTTCAACTAAGAAAGAAAAATAATTTGAAAATTTTACTTAATATACCAGTATTTGATGATGTGGACACCAAATCAATACAAAGGCCATGCAGTCGTCCATTTTGGCTGCCTATCTATCTATCTATCTCAAATTTTGGCCCTGCCCCAGCCTCAGGACCGTTTTGGTCCTGGAGGCTCTGCGCAGGCTCCTGGAACACATAGAAATTCTGCCAGTCCTCATCTGCCACCATCGCCACCCCGACTCCAGAATCCAGAAAGCTCTCTAATGAGATTAAGAAAGCATGAGTCCGGGGCTTCCCTGGTGGCGCAGTGGTTGAGAGTCCGCCTGCCGATGCAGGGGACACGGGTTCGTGCCCCAGTCTGGGAAGATCCCACATGCCGTGGAGCGGCTAGGCCCGTGAGCCATGGCCGCTGAGCCTGCGCGTCCGGAGCCTGTGCTCCGCAAACGGGAGAGGCCACAACAGTGAGAGGCCTGCGTACCGGAAAAAAAAAAAAAGAAAAAGAAAGCATGAGTCCAACGTTCAGATAATTTTATAGTTTTGTGTGTTACTTTTTTTTTTTTTTTTTGGCCATGCTGCAGGGCTTTGCAGGGTTCCCTGACCAGGGATTGAACCTGGGCCACAGCAGTGAAAGCGCAGAGTCCTAACCACTGGACTGCCAGGGAATTCCCTGGTAGGATTACTCTTGGTCTCTCTCCTGGAATAGAAGCCACCCTGAAGAGGGAGTTGACAGCCGTGGTCATTTCTCAAAAGTTTCTGCTTTTATTCAGATAAGGGGCACTCCAAGAAGGCTTGTTTCCTGCATCTGTTGAATCTCAAGTATTTCTTCAGCTTAAATTGTCTTTATACTAACCATGGGGTTAAAGGGAATGTTTACGTACAATGAATTCTATTCCTGTTTTGAGATGTGCTTGTGATCCCAGGGCCCCAAATGCCAGATTTGGGGGTCTGGGAAAGTCGATGATCATGTCCATCACCTAATTTATTAAGGACCCTTCTTTCCTGAGGATTATAGTGGTACTGCCTATGTTGAGGGCCATATTTTGGGTGACCAATGACTCTGCTTAATATGATCCTTATATATTCTCCCAGCAGAAATGTCTTGTAGGCTCCATAAAACATACAAACTGGGCCAGGCAAAAGAAAGAAAAGTGATTTGCTCAGAATTTGCAGCTATATTGACTATTAGCTATAGCTATATAGAGCAGCACTATCTAATAGATACACAATGTGAGGCACATATAGAATTTCAAATTTTCTAGTAGCCACATATTTTAAAAGTAAAAATAAACAAGTAAAATCCATTTTAATAGTGTATTTTATTTAATACAACATATCTAAAATATCATTTCAACATGTAACATATATAAATACCTTATTGAGATAACATTAATTCTTTTTTCATATGACATCTTCAAACTCAGGTGTGTATTTTATACTCATATTGCCTGTCAGCTCAGAACAGCCACAGTTCAGCTGCTGATTGGCCTCTTGTGGCTTGTGCCTACCATATTGTACAGTAGAAGGGCATGTGATTAATCTGACTTAAGGAAAAATGTGGTTACACAGGGAAAGATATTCTCATTCTAGAATTCATGATTAAGTTTTTATTTTATTTTTCATTGAAGTATAGTTGATTTACAGTGTTTCACGTGTACAGCAAAGTGATTCAGTTATTTAAGGAATGTGTAATCTAGCACACAATAAGGAATGAGTAATCTAGCACACAATATTTCACCTCTTTAAGAATCAAAATATGACCACCTAGAGATCCATAGCATTAGGACCAAAGGTCAAATATCAATGTAATTTCCAATTGAAATTGATCAAAAAGGAAAATTCATATCCTAGACCTGAGAAGACTCAAGAAAGCCGCATAGCTGTCTTTCAATATCTGAAGGAGTCTCAGAAGACAACCAACATGAATAAATGCTCTTTGTTCAAAGGAAACTAATATTTTAAATGTATATTGAGAACTCCTCTGTTGTCATTTGAATCTGACGGCAGAATCTCATACCTGCTGAGAGCTGGCTTCTTATATTTCCATCCTGAGGAGAAGCTTCAATGTACCCAATTCCCTCATTCTGTAATTATAAGTCTTGTGTCTCAGCCTCCTTCTGGAAAGAGCCCCCCACCTAAATGTTAGGAAGTCATTAAGAATTCATCTCCATTCAATCTTTCGAATTTCTGCCAAGATTGCTAACAGAGTGCCAAACAGCTCTTAGTTGCTTGCAGATCGGGGCTGAGCTGAGCAGGCATGCTTACACTGAATCTTTATTTCCCATTACTCATTCTGAGTGATCTAACTTCCTATCAGATTTAATTTTGATGGCTTCTATTGGTTTTATTAGTGAAAACAGTGGGAAAAATGAATAATAACATATGAAAAAAGTCTACAGTGGAATCACATTACTAACATGGATATCTCATTCCTTAATAGCTGTCCTGGGCACAGTTTGCAACTCCTTGTCAGCTGGGTATTGAGTTGTTCAATAAATACATGTCTCTCTTTTGTGAAATTAGCTTACTCTACTTCTTTTTTTTTTTTTGTAATTGTCATAAATATGGAAGCATATAACATATGGTAGTTTTATTTCTTCATCAATACGAAGATGTGTGACATCAGAGAGAGAAAAATTGAACAGTTTGTGTGTCAGCACAATATAGACAATTAATTACTATTAAGATATACTAGGGGATAGTTTTTATTATAAGCAATCTCTGTGTTTTCCAGGGTTTTGAAAAATTGTATCTATGACCATGTATTATTCAAAATATAACCATGATATTCTCCGTTCTGCTTTATAAAAATCAAATTATTACTGTCAAGCAGTGTTTGCCCTGTGAGTTTATCAAGCCATATATACCTAATGGTAGTTGAAGTAAAGGAGTAACAGTGCACTTTATAAAGCTGTTTAGAGCAAAAAAGATACAGTTTACTGCAAGTGATTACCTAATCCCCTTTTACTTCCTATAAAGTCGCAGCATAAAAGTAGCTTGAATAAATGCCAAAGGGGCATAGTTTGAGGTGACATATACTAAAAATTTTTACTTTTGAGGACTGCAGAAAGTAATGACCATGGAGATGTCTTTTTTTTTTTTTTGCGGTACGCGGGCCTCTCACTGTTGTGGCCTCTCCCATTGCGGGGCACAGGCTCCGGACGCTCAGGCTCAGCGGCCATGGCTCACAGGCCCAGCCGCTCTGCGGCATGTGGGATCTTCCCAGACTGGGGCACGAACCCGTGTCCCCTGCATCGGCAGGCGGACTCTCAACCACTGCGCCACCAGGGAAGCCCGGAGATGTCTTTTATATTAGGAGAATATCTTTTACTGAGCACTTATATGCTTCTTTTGAATAGTCCCTTTCATCTTATATGTCAAAATAAAAGAAATGAAATATACCTTTCCACCATATCAGACCCCAGAAATTGGATATGAAGTGGCATATATATACACACACACACACACACACACACACACACACATACACACACACACACACACACTCTAGAATATTCTAGTGATTTAAAAAATGGAACAACTAGTTTAAAGTTGCACTTTTCTTGTGGTTCTTTACAAAAGAGAAAAAATAAGTCATTGGATAAAAAATACAAAGCCATTTAAAACACTCAACTGAAAATGGAAACAAAGCCATCTATGTATGTGTGTATATATTAAAGGAAAAATCTATGTATATATACATATAAATAATACATAATACCTCCTCTCCTTTAAAGTGGCACAAATGATGCATCACCAGCCAAGCTGGGCACTTTATGTCTTGTAAGGTCACTTTTCATGCAGATTACTTGGAAGATTACTGTTTGCCTCTCTTGTGTGACTTCCATGAAGTCAGCATTCAGTAAGCCTGGCTTCCTGGCAAACAACGGAACATTCAGCTCATATGTGGGGAAAGAGATATCTCCAATGAGAAGGGAGGGCAGGGAGTGGGAAAAGTGGCAACTCTGGTACAAAGGAGCAAAGAACGGTGATTCATAAGGAGGCTGGGAGAGCCAGGCCTGCCACAGTATAGATTCCACAACTGGCACTTACTTGGCGGATGAGCCACTGGGGCACTGACCTTGGCAGCTTTACAGAGGTAACCTTTATGTGAAGAGGAACTGTTCTTCAACAATGTCTCCAATATGCTTGCCACGAATTTTTTTTCCCCCTAAGAGAAAGGGGGCAAGGCATGGAAAAGCATATTGGATTTTTTCATTCCCCATTTACCCTTTGTTGCAGAGGCAACAACGTTCATGGTTCATTGTGGAAAATTTCCTATATGCCCTGTGTGTTCTTCATTGTCCTTAAGGACACGTAAAGGACGGTTAATTTTAGAGGACACAACAACAGTGGCTTTTATTAGTTCACTGCATTTTCCTTTTAATTCAGGGCCATACAATAGCTACTCCTCACTAGTAACCTTTTGTATGGGTAATTCTTTTAGTGCATCTCATTCCCAGTGGGGCAGTCTCTACCTAGAATGTTGCCTTCTGTCCTAGTGTCCCTTCTTTCACCCACAGGCCACGTTATAAAAGTGACTGTGATGGTGGCCCTCTTGCTTCCATTTATGTGACTGTTAGTCGCCTGTAATTTGTTATTCTTAGTACTTATGTACTGACAATCAGAGGTGCCAAAGTATAGGGTACCTTGTGTTTGAGAAAGAGAAAGCCCTTGCTTAAGAGAGTTGGAGGGAATTTTATACTCTCACAGTTAGAAGCATGAATTCAGTGGGAGAAAACAAAAAAGAATATCTAACCTTGTCTTTTGATGAATATAGAAATACCAGGAACAGTCTCCATACTGTAAAAAAAAAGGTATATTTGAAGAGTTTACATGCCTGTGCATGCACAGTAGGCTGAGACTGGTGGTAAGCCCATTCAGAAATTTCAAGTCATAGCTCCTTCGGGAATAATGTGCTATTGTGCCTGCTAGCTCCAGGCCAGAAAGGGCTTTTTCTCTTATAGCCGGCGTCAGTCTTCGTGATGAATCACTTGCCTCTTGATAGTTAAGCTCTTCTTATTTTGTTGGAGATTACTGGCCATGACTGATGGCTCCAGGCAACTGATAAAAGCAGAAACTAGCTGCTCTAGAGTGAAACAACAGGAAGAAAAAGGCCATACTATACTTCTGCCTGAGGTTTGCAGCTAAGCTAGTCAGTTATGCTTGCCGAAGAATGGGAATTTAATTTCCTATTTCGTCCCTCAGATATTATAGTCTTTACTCATAATAACCAGATCATGCTGTAAATCAAGAAAAATAGTGTCTTCTAAACTATTTTAAGCTAGACTGAATATGGCTCCATTTTGAAAGGGTGTTTTGGATTATAAAAACAGTATCATCTTACATGTTTACTTTCTATATATTGGTACTGCATTATGTACTTTTTATTTTTAGTATTTATCATAATTCTAATTGATCAGCTACTTATTAGTCATTTGTTTATTGACAGTCTTACATGCTAAACTAAGCCTCAAGGGAATAGGGACAAATCCATCTTGGTCATTACTTATACCCATCACCTACACATATGAGGTGTTCAATAAACATTTAAAATCATTGGATGAATAACTAATACAAGGTTGTATAATGTAGGGTCTCACTATATTATGTACTTTGTTATGAAAAATCAGCCAAATATATACATTCCTATGAAAATACAAGAAAGAGGTAAGAGTAACAAGATAGGATGTGATATAGAAGTTTGTTGCGGGGGGGGGGGGGGACATTTACTTTTTTGACTCAGGAGAGGAGATTAGAGCAGTTTACAAGGCAAGGACGGTGTTTGAAGTAGGACTTGAAAACAGAAGAGCAATGGAAAGTTTGAGGGGCTGAGAAGCATCAAAGATATTTGGGTAGAACAGATTGAAGCAGAGGGCTGAGTTATGGGAGTTGTTGGAAATCATGCTGGAAAAGACAGATTAGGATCAGTTTGTTAAAAGGTTTGTGTAACAAACTGGAGGATTTAGTTTCCATTTAGTCAGAAAGGGTGTCGGCGAGGCTTTTCAGCGAGTACCACGATCAGAGTGAGGCACCGGGAAGCCTAATCTGAGAGCAACGGGAATGATTTGTTCGCAGTGTGAAGAAGGAACTAAGGAGTCGAATTAGAACGCCGTCATTACTGTCTAGAAAGTGGTGAAGGAGGAGCGTTTGAACTTGGGAGAGTGATGACTTGGAGGTTATCCACATCAGTTAACAAGCCAGTCATGGCACTGTTACCAGAAATATGAAAAAAACAAACGATGAAAAGGTTTGGATGACAAGATGAATTTAGTCCTAATCGTGTAAGGTTAGAGGCACTGGTTGGCCATGTTTAGAAAGTTTGACAATGCAACTGGAATTTCAGAGTTAAAAATCTTAGTGGTAGAGCAGTGCAGGATAATGGAGAATACCAACATGAGGAGCAGTGGATGGATTAAGCGGGTTGGAGGTGAAGGTCATTGGGTCATCAGAGGTAAGAAGGTGAGGTTCTTTAGTGGTCTGGGGGTAAAGGATGAGCCAGAAGAGAAGACAGATACAAGAGAATTACCTGTTTCCCAGCTCCTGGGATCTGCTTCTAGCTGTTTATCTAGAACTGTGATGGGGACCACGAATGAAATATAATACCACTAAATACTTAACTGAGCCTTCACTGTGTGCCAAGCATGGTCATAGGCTCTGAAGGGATAGAAAGAAGTGTAATTCATAACTTCCTTTCATAAGAGGTTTATAACGTAGCCAGCAAGATGTCATTTATTTAATTACTAATTATTCACAAGTGTGAAGTAAGCCCCTATGTTGTACTAGGTATAGCTACTCTTCGCTCAGAAGTCTCTCGTCCAGGCTAGGTATTTCAGTTCTTTCTACTACTTTTAAAAACGTGCTGGCAAACCCTTTTGCCTACTCCTGTTCACCCTTTGATTTATCAACATTGCCCTTAAAGTGTGCTCTCAGAACTGTGCGCAGAGGTAAGCTGATCTGCAAAAGTTGGAGTGTGGCCATTATTTCACAATGGTAGAATTCCCTGGATCAGGGTGTTCTCTTTCTATTAATGCAAAAGCAAAGACTGCTTTTTTTTTTTTTTGCTATTTTATGAAAATAACATAACATTCTATTATATAAGCAATTTATGTTCGTTGTAGAAAAATTAGGAATTAGAGATAAGTGGAAAAAAGGAAAAGGTAAAAAGGAATTCCACACTCCCAAATTCCAGTTTTTCCACATGGAATGGCCACTTCTCCATTTAACTCAGTTATTTGTTAACTTCTATGTTGGGCAGCTACATGACTGCAGGACTGTTTCCACTCCTTTCTGAGATTCCTGGGTGGCTCCTCCTACTGTGCCTTCTTAGTCTGTGAGCTGCTACCTGTGCCTTTCTTTTCACTTTGCCCCAGGTCTTAGATCTGAACCTTCCTCTCAGATCTAGGCTGCTGCCCTGTGGGCACTGACCTACTGCTTAGAGCTCACTGATGTTGCAGGGTCATTTCCCTGCATTGAAGAAACTGCCTACAAGCCTTTCCTAGGGTCCCACGGCAGTTGCTCTGTCTTCATCAGAGTTTGGCACTGCTGCCACTCTTCTCTAGAATTTCAGTGGATTTCTTGTATACATCACATGCTGTCCATATGGCTCTCAGGGTCATATGGTGATGCCCAAGCCATGAGAAAATGCTCTTAATGGAAACTGGCTGTACTCATTGCCATTACGCAGGAAACCTTGGTGCCTGATACATGACTCCATTTGTCATTTCTAATTAATGCCAACTGAAACCCAAATCACCTTCTGGGAGACACTGACCTTGGGTTTTTCCTCTGATCACTTTCTTGCCTCAGGGTCTTCCCATTTACACTTTGCCTCCACTCCCAGGAAAGCTGCTAGAGGCTTGGGCTCTGACAACCACCTTGATATTTCTGTCTCTCTTATTAGAGAATGTACACCTCATTGGAGGTCCTTACTGGTGGGTGGGGTGGGGCCAGTCGTAGGGCACATCAGCATCCTTGATAGTGAGCTCAGAACTACAGTAAACTCTAGATTTATTGTCAGTTCACTCCACCATATCATCACAATGCTCAGAGACATAAGAACCTGAAAACCCCATTCAGGTAGGAATTTATTAGGGAAAAAAGCTGAATATTCTGGAAAGCCAGAGAAACTGATCCCAGGTAGAGCTGTGTACAGGGACTCAAATGATAGCTTCAGGACCTGGATTCTCTCCGAACATCTGAGCTCTGTTTCCTATCATTTTCACCTTCAGACAGACTCTCTCATACCAGTGGAAACATGGCTACTGTATAGGTTGAACCAACACCCTCCCAGCCTCAAATTCAAGGAAAAAGAAGCCCTCCTAGCTTCCATCAGAAAGTTAATATTAGGCTCAAATCACTCCTTTGACAATTCCTGAATTGATCATTATTGTAGGGGAATGAAAGTTACTGATTAATGTAGGCTGGGTCACATGCCAACTCCTAGAGCTAGGGATAGGGGTGGCCCCAGAAGAAACTAGGTCACTTTTGCCAAAAAAAAATGAGAAAAGGATGCTTAATTGCTCAAATCAAACACATATGTACCACAACTACAGTTGTCTGGAGGATTCTTTTCCATATCCATTGTTTCCCAGCAATGCCTGCGATGGGGTGTGTAAGTCTGTCTAAGTCCGCAGTTCAGTATTGCAAATCCCGCTGGCTGCTGACATAACACACATTCTCCACAATCTGATTTATTGGTAATAAAGATGGTATATCTATATATTTTTCCCTTTCTATTTGTGTTGTCTGTCTAGCTCTTCTCTCTGTTAGTTCAGGCAGGGAAAAATGGATGTTAATTCTTGAGTTCCACCAAACCCAACACCTGGGAACCATGTCTAGAAACATTGAATACAACTCCAAAGCCTGTGGTAAAAGCATGTTAGCCTCCCACTACGAAGTTCCTTAAAGATAGCTCTGAGGGACCATGCGGCAGTAAAATGAGGAAAGTTCTGTTTGATGGAGAGAAGAGGAAAAGAAGCTAGCAAAAGAAACAGAAAAAGAAGAAATAGATGGAAAGTGAGAGATGATACAGGAATTTACAGATATAGAAATCACACAAGTTCCCCAAATAGCTTCAGATGTGTTATATATTGTGCATGTGGTGATTTTGATGGTAAAAATAAGAGAGATCAAAAGGTAGCCAGAAAGGCTATTAGGACGATAAATGCTCTAATATTTTTTTTTTAAGATTTTTTTTTTGATGTGAACCATTTTTAAAGTGTTTATTGAATTTGTTACAATATTGCTTCTGTTTTATGTTTTGGTTTTTTTGGCCGCGAGGCATGTGGGATCTTAGCTCCCTGACCAGGGATTGAACCCGCACCCCCTGCATTGGAAGGTGAAGACTTAACCACTGGACCTCCAGGGAAGTCCCTAATCTTTTTTTTAAGATAAAGGATACTGAAAGAAAGAGTCCATGAAAGAGACTGAAAATGTTAGAAAGGAAGTATTTCTGTGTGTGTGTGTGTGTGTGTGTGTGGAGAGAGAGAGAGAGAGAGAGAGAGAGAGAAAGGGGAGAATCTTATATCAGTGTTTCCTAAAGTAATTTTAAAATTCAGATTCTTCAATAAGCTCAGGGATCTGTATCTTAATACCTGGTGATTTCTAAGCACACTAAAGATTAAGAACTATTACCTAAGCACATAGAAAAGGGATGGAATTTAGTGTTTACTGGCAAGAGATTAGCTTTAGATAAGAGGTAAATCTCCTCTGACACTAGTTGGAATGATGTGAAGATAGAAATATGTTTAGTATATGGTAAAGTAAAAAATGTATATAAAAAGAAAGGCAAGAAAGCTGTGTTACTTAATGTTGCATGGTTTTTCACTTATATTATTCATTTAAGGAGAGGAATAATTTTCTCTGTATATTAGCCTATGTGCTGGGTACTTTACTTTTGTTCTGACTTAATCTTCAACAGTCACTCTATATAGTAGACATGATTATCTCTCTTTTTTTCTTAAAAAAAACTAAGGCTCATAGAAATTGAGTAACATGTCAGGATGACACATCCAGGTACTGGTAGAATCAGGGTCTGGTCTCAGGTGAACCTGTCTCCACATCTCCAGCTTCTTTAGCATAGGGTAAGGGTTATCAAAGTTTTTCTGTAAAAGGCCAGGGAGTAAAGATTTAAAGTTTTGTGGACAGCTGTTCAACTCTGCCACTGAGTGCAAAAGCAGCCACAGATAATAATGTAAATTGTGGGCATACCCGGTTCCAGAAAAGCTTTATTTGTGGACACTGAAATTTGAATTTCATGTAGTTTGCATTTATAACAAAATATTTTTCTTCTTTTGATATTTTTTCAACCATTTAAAAATGTAGAAACCATCTCCACTTTGCAGGCTGTACATAAACAGATGGTAGGCCAGATTTGGCCCACGAGCCATAGTTTGGCTTGTCAGCTCCTGGCCTAGGGCTCTGGCTATCAAATTCATGCTCTCCACAGCATCCTTCCAAACGTAGGAACTGAGATTATCCAATCAGAGTAAAAACTGGTGTTTTTACCAGTATGAAGTAAAAGTTTGAAATAATCATTGTTTTTCAGAGGAAAAACATGATTCTCTATTAGTTTCTATATAATTTTGCATCTTTTGATCCTGGACCAAAAAAGGAAAAAGCAGACTGTAATGGGGATTATGTTGCCTATCATCTATTTGTTTTTCCAGATTCATTTTCCATACTGCTCTGAGACTGGGGAGGCTGGTCTGAATGGATTTCTCCTTATTCTCTGGTTTTGGTTGGGATTGGTCAACTGGAAGCACCAGTAGGGAATGAAAGGGAAGGAGGAAAGTCCAGTTAGGGTCTTTCTTCATCTGCTGCCTCCCTAAAAGGTCCATGTAGGTGGGATGTTGACTCTAAGGTTTCAGGTCCTTTTCAAGCATCCCTTTTTGCAGGTTCTGGGAACCACTCTCTTCCTCTCTACTTCCAGTCTAGAAGGAGTGCCTGTGTCCTTGCACTACTAGTCCTGGGGTGCTGCACTATCCCTCAGATTTTTCCACATCTTTCTCACACCTTTGTCTCCAGTCCTTTTATTGATCTCTTCCCATGTTACACAATTTGATTGTGCCCTGTTCCTTGTGAGGACCCTGTCTAATACAAAGAATGTGATTGCTTGTAGCAGTATCTGTTTAAGAGGCTTCTGCAGAGTGTCTCATCCTCTGCAGGAAACAAACAAACAAGCATTCTTTCCTCTGTGTCCACACTGTACCCTGTAATATATTTTTAACAGCTTTACTGAAGTTTAATTGACATACAATAAACTGCACAAGTTTAAAGTGCCCGTTTTAATAAGTTTTGATATATATGTGTACCCATGAAATCAACACCAGAATCAGGATAATGAGTATATTCATCACACCTAAAATTTCCTTGTGCCCTTTTGTGATCTCTCCCTATTGCCCTACCTCCTCCGTTGGGCCCCATCCCCAAGCAATCACTGATCTACTTTCTGTTGTTAAAGATTAATTTATACTTTTAAGAATTATATATACCTGGGGAATCATTTCAGTATAAACTCCATTTTTTTTGGTCTGGCCTCTTTCTCTTGGCATAATTATTCCTTATATTCGGTTATTATATTACTAAGTGTTTATTGCCTGTACATGCCAGCATATCTATTTGCCTCTGTTTAGACTTCACAAGTTCTTCAAGGTATGCTACACTTGTCATTGTATCCCTAGAACCTAGCACAGTACTTGACATAGAAAAGATACTCAGTAATTATGGAAGGAAAGAAAGAAGGGAAGTGTAGGATGGCAAGTAGCCTCCATCCCCTGAGAGCTAATTGCTTCTCTAGCAATGAAATTTCTTAAGTACCTCTGTGGACAGTGTTTAATGATCTGTTCGCAGTTGAGGGCTGTCAATAGGACTGGCCCTCAGTCAGAATATGAAGCAGATGAATTTCTTGCTCTTTTACATGGGATCTATTGTCCTGCACCTCATCCTTCCTTCCTCTCATCTCCTCTGCAGGATCCAGAAATCTACCTGCCTGATGTATATAAATGATGTACCAATTTCTCACCACCCAGGCCAGCAGAGGAGAGAGGAGGGGTGGAGAGGGGATTCCCGGGGAAGAGTGATTAGGTTAGATAGCGTGGGATTCCAGAACTGAAGCAGAAATAGTCTTGCATGTGTGTGTGGGGTAAGGGTGTAGATCACATACTCCCATACAGGTACTTCCCCTAGAGAAATGAACAGGAAATGTATGTTCATAGTTTCTTTCTCTATCATTTTGGGCTAAATCTGTGGAGTCTGAAGGACTGTGGTAGCCTTTATTGAGAGCTAAATAGTATGATTCCTTCCCTTTAGGTTTCTGAACTACGAGACAACGAGATTGATTCCGCAGGAAAGCACAGCCCTTGAGAAATCAGCTTTGACTTCAGGCTACAGTGAGTACACGAATTGGTTTGGTTAATGGGCTGAAAATCCTGTGATAGAACCCTCTCCCCTCTTTCAGATCCATGATGTCTATAGATCTTAGCCCATTTAAGTTTGGTGTAGCCTGGAAAAGTCCTTCTCTATGTTCTCTTCTCCCATGGGTTTATTAACACCTATTAGAATCATGTCTTTATTCTGGGACAGAGATGGACAATAAGAGTCCTATAGGATTAAAAAAGGTAAGAAATTCCACTGCCTCTTCCATCTCCTCTAGATGCTCTGTGGTCTTCTGTCTTCAGCCCTTTAACAGAGTCGAGACTGATTATGTACACTTTAGTGTGACCAAGTTCTGTAGATAAGCCCAGGTTTGCTGAGCCAGCAGCCAGCTTAAGGGATCCTGGTGCTGAAGGAATATGAGTAACTGAAATCCTAGGCTATAGATTTCAAGAGTGTTGCCTCCAGTTCTTGACAATTGCATAGATATAACAATTTATACAAGAACTAAATCGATTTGTGGGTTACCCTGTAAACTTAACCACCATGTATAACACGTTGTAGAAATTTTCTTCTATTCCTGTTTTGTTAAGAGATTTCTTTAAAAATCAGGAGTGGATAGTGCCTTTTTTCAAATGCTTTTTCTGACTCCTATTGAGATGATCATATTATTTTCTCTTTTGGTTGTTGATATGGGGAATAATGTTGATGGATTTTTGAATGTTAAATCAACCTTGCATTTCTGGAATAAACTCCACTTGGTCATCACGTATTATCCTTATTTTTTGTTTCATCTGATTTTTTATTATTTTGCTGAGGATTTTTTCAGCTATGTTCATGAGGGATACCTTCTGTGATTTCTCTTCTGTTATGTTTTTGTCTGGTTTTGCTATCAGAGTAATGCTGGCCTCATTTAGAAGAGTTGGGAAGTATTCACTCATTATCAATTTTCTGGAAGAGTTTATGTAGAATGGTAATTCTTCCTTCAGTGTTTGGGAAAATTCACCAGTGAAGCCATCTGTACCGGAGTTTTCTTTGTGGGAAGGTTTGTAACAACAAACTCAATTTTCTTGATAGCCGTAGAGAGGCTACTCAGAATATCCAAGCTTATTTTCGAGTCATCTTTGTTAGTTTGTGTCTTTCAGGTTATCTCTCCACTTTATCCAAGTTGTTGAACTTATTGGTATAAACTTGTCTATCCTTATTATCCTTTTAATATCTTTAGAATCTGCAGTGATGTCATTTCTCTCCTTCCAAATGTTGATAATTTGTGTTATCTCACATTTTTCCCTTATAAGTCTGGCTAGAAGTTTATCAGTTTTTTTAAAGTTCTCAAGAAACCAGCTTTTGATATCACTGATATTCTCTATTACTTTTTTCCCGATTTTATTAACATGTACACTGACATTTATTATTTCCTTCCTTTGGTTCACTCTAACTTACTCCTCCTTTCTAGTTTTTTAAATTGGAAGCTGAGGTCTTTAAGACCTTTTCACTTTTCTAATATAGACAGTACTATAAATTTTCTTCTAAGTTCTGCTATAGACGAAGCCCACAAGTTATATTTTTTGGGGGGAGGCCTTCAAGTTTTTATTGATCACAACTTATTTTTTTGCTCATCTGCAGAAAATAATTTTTGAATGCCTCCTAGTTAGCTGTCACTGCCCTAGACACTTTCATAGGCCTTTCATCCTCATCCTCACAACAGCCGTGTGAGGTAGGAATTGGCCCCATTTTACAGAGTTCATAACCGGTAGATTATTGCTTCAAATACTTCCATTTGCCACATGTTTTCATGGACTAGAGGTTCTTACTGAGTCATTTGGTCAGGAGCTCTCACTGGTCAGGGGTTCCTGTAGGTTGCTCTAAGAGTCAAAGAATAAAACTACTAGAACTTTCCTGCAACAGGAGTGTTGGGGTCAGTGGGATAAGAGTGAAGGAAGTAGAGTCAGTAGTCTCTCCCTTTGTAGCACCATTTGAGTTTGCTTTGGTCACTTGTGCACAGCGGGGGGAGGGGAGGGGACAATGGGAGAGGAGGGAAAGTGATTTTAAGTCTTCTTGCTTCTTCAGGATGAGCTTCCTCACAAGCGCCGTAATCTGGGACCCGATCTCTTCCACCGACACGGTTGGGTCCCAAACGCCCTACCACCTTTCCAGCTAGGGCCACTAGGTACTTACAGAAGTTCTCGGTGGGCTCCTTCCCAGAAGCCTGGGTCAGGTACTTGAAGGCAGGGTGGGCACCAGTGCCGGTGACTGCGATCTTGCTAAACATGGGGAAAGAGACACTGTAGGTGTGGCGGGCAAAGGTCTCCATCTCCTTCTGCTGTCGGGTGCCTGTTAGCCAAACTGGTTGCAGAGGAACGCAAGTACATTGAAGTGATGGGACCGCAGGTCCCACTGTAGCTGCTGCAGGGCCCGGTAGTGCTGGTCTGTGAAGCCTCACTCGCTAGCCGTGTTCACCACTAGGGACACCGAGCCGCGGTGCTTCTCCAGCGACACTGTCTTGCCCCGGATGCTGACCGTCTTGAAGTCCTGCTGCCGCTGCGCGCGGGCAGCAGCCGCCAGGAGCAGCCACACCGCAGCCAGTGCTACCACCTGACTCGCTCCCGAGCAGGCGGCGTGGCAAGGGCAAAGGCAGGGCGCGGCCCACAAATTTTTATATGTTGTATTTTTGTTTTAATCAGATAAAAGTTTCTAATTTCTTTTGATTTCTTGTGACCCATAGGTTATATCGAGGTGTGTTATTTACTTTCCAAATATTTGGAGATTTTTCCCCAAATATTTCTATTATGGAATACTTATTTCCTGCTACTGTGGTCAGAAAACATACTTGTATGATTTGAATTTTTTGCATTTATTGAAATATTAGTATGACTTGGAATATGGTCTACCTTGGAAGTGTAATGTGTGCATGAAGACAAGAATTTTGTATTCTGTTGCTGGGTATAATGTTCTATAAATGTGAATTATGCCAGTTGGTTAATAATGATGTTCAAATTTTCTGTATCCTTATTGATCTTTTCTCTATTTGTTCTATCAATTATTGAAAGATATTGAAATCTTCTACTGTTGTGACTTTGTCTATTTCTCATTGTAGTTTTGTCAGTTTTCATTTCATGTAGTTTGAAGTTCTCTTATTATGTGTATAAATGTCTAGGATTATTATGTCCTTTTGACGAATTGACCTATTTATCATTAGGAAATGACCTTCTTTATATCTGATAGTATTCTTTGTTCTGAAATCTACTTTTTCTGATATTGATATAAAGATTTCAGCTTTCTTTTGATTGCTGTTAACATGGTGTATCTTTTACTATCCTCATACGTGTAACCTATTTGTGTCTTTATATTTGAAGTGAATTTCTTATTGTTGTGTCTTGTTTATTTATCCAACTGGAAAACCTCTGCCTATTAATTGGGGTGTTTAGACCATTTACATATTTTGTGTTTTTTCATATGGTTTGATTTAAATCTATCATTTTGCTTCTTGATTTCTATTTCTCCCACCAGTTCTTTATTCCCTTTTCCAAAATGTTCTGGCTTCTTTGGGATTAACTGAACACTTTTTGTGATTTAATTTTAATTCATTTGTTGGCTGAATGGCTGTAAATCTTTGTTCTGCTATCTTATGGATGCTTTAAAGATTGTAGTATACACCTTTAGCTCATTACACTCTCCCTTCAAATGATGTTATACCATTTAATCAATAGTGTACTAACTTTAGAGTGTGCTTCCATTTCTTCTGTGCCAGCCTTTGAACTAACATGGACATACATTTATTATAAACCCCATGATACATGGTTTCTACTTTTGTTTAAACAATTAGTATCTTTTTTTAAATTTTATTTTATTTATTTTTTTATACAGCAGGCTCTTATTAGTTATCTATTTTATACATATTAGTGTATATATATCAATCCCAATCTCCCAATTCATGCCACCACCACCACTCCCACCATTTTCCCCCCTTGGTGTCCATACGTTTGTTCTCTACATCTGTGTCTCTATTTCTGCCCTGCAAACTGGTTCATCTGTACCATTTTTCTAGATTCCACATATATGCATTAATATACGATATTAGTTTTTCTCTTTCTGACTTACTTCACTCTGTATGACAGTCTCTAGATCCATCCACGTCTCTACAAATGACCCAATTTCATTCCTTTTTATGGCTGAGTAATATTCCATTGTATATATGTACCACATCTTCTTTAACCATTCATCTGTCCATGGGCATTTAGGTTGCTTCCATGACCTGGCTATTGTAAATAGTGCTGCAATGAACATTGGGGTGCATGTGTCTTTTTGAATTATGGTTTTCTCTGGGTATACGCCCAGTAGTGGGATTGCTGGGTCACATGGTAATTCTATTTTTAGTTTTTTAAGGAACCTCCATACTGTTCTCCATAGTGGCTGTATCAATTTACATTCCCACCAACAGTGCAATAGGGTTCCCTTTTCTCCACACCCTCTCTGGCATTTGTTGTTTGTAGATTTTCTGATGATGCCCATTCTAACTGGTGTGAGGGGATACCTCACTGTAGTTTTGATTTGCATTTCTGTAATAATTAGTGATGTTGAGCAGCTTTTCATGTCTATTTAGGTCTTCTGCCCATTTTTTGACTGGGTTGCTTGTTTTTTTTAATATTGAGCTGCATGAGCTGTTTGTGTATTTTGGAGATTAATCCTTTGTCCATTGATTCATTTGCAAATATTTTCTCCCTAAACAATTAGTATCTTTTAAAGAGCTTTACATAATAGTACAAAGCTCCTGCATGTTTTGCCCAGGTAGTTCTGTATTTTCTGGTGCTCTTCATTCCTTGTATGGATCGAATTTCCTTCTGGCATCATTTTGTTCAGCCTGAAGGTCATTCTTTAACATGTCTTGGAGTGCAGGTGTGTGATGAATTCTTTCAACCTCTGTATATCTGAAAGTCTTTAGTTTGCCTTTGTTCTTGAAAGATACGTTCTAAGTTTTTTCTTTCAGTGTAATAAAGATATTGCTCTACTATCTTTTCTCTTGCATTGTTTCTGGTGACAAATTTGATGTAGTCCTTATCTTTGTTCCTCTTACATAGTGTGCCATTTTTTCTTTGACTGCTTTTAAGTTTTTTTGTTTGTTTGTTTCTCACAGGTTTTGAGCCATTTAATTACAATGTGACTTGAGGTAGTTTTTTTCATGCATATCATACCTCAGATTTACTGAGGTATGATATGCACTTATAATTTTCATCGAATTTGGAATGTTTTTAAGCATTATATCTTCAAAAATTATTCAGTCCCATCCTCCAACTCCTCTCCTTCTGTGACTCCAATTACATGTGTATTAGGCTGCTTAAAACTGCCCCACAGCTCACTGCTGCTTTTCCACTTCTTTTTTGATTCCCTTTGCTCTATGTATTTCATTTCTGATAGATTCTGTTGTCCTGTTTTCATTATATTAAGTTTTCTTTTTGCCATTTATTCCATCTAGTGTTTTTATTTTAGTCTCTAGAATTTTTATTAAGGTCTTCAAATTTTTAAAATATCTTCCATGTCTCTACATACCTTTTTGAATACATGGACTACAGTTTAATTGTTTTAGTGTTCCTGTTTGATAATTCTAACATATGTATTGGTTCTGGGTTGGTCCTACTCAATTGAATTACTTCTTATGAGTCATATTTTCTTTGCATGTCTGATAATTTTTGATTGGCATTGTGAATTTCACCAGGCATTGTAAATTTTACTTTATTGGGTACAGTTTATGTCTATTTTTATAAATATTATTGTGCTTTGTTCTGTGAGGTAAGTTAAATTTCTTAAGAAATTGATTGTTTCAGGTGTTACTTTTAAGATTTGTTAGGTACCAGAGCAGTGCTCATTTTTAAGCTAATCATTTTCTATTACTGAGGTAAAAAAAACTTGTGTGTACTCTACTACTGTCCCTCAGTTTTTGAGGGTTATTCAATTTGGGTGGTGGCAACAGGCACTATTCCCTGCCTTGTGTGAGCATTGGGCATTGTAACTCTTAATTATTTTGGGTGGTTCTTTCCCAAGCCTCATGTAGTTTCCTCAGTGCATGCATGGATCAGTACACAGGTGAATACTTACAGGGGTGACTTACAGATCTTCAGGTATTATGATATTCTTTCTGTGTGCAGTTTCTCCTTTTGCTACTCTTTCCTGAGAACCCCAGATGCTTCTGTCTCTTTGGAGTATCAGTTCCATCTTCTCGGCTCAGGGAGTCTCCAATCTCCACCTGTTTTTTTCCTTCCTCCACTATGCTCTGGAAACTCTCTCATGACAGTCATAGGGCTCGTCTCTTTGTTTCCCATCTCTTAGTGATCGCTGTCTTTTGTCGCCTGATGTCAGTGCCTTGCAAGTCATTGTCTCGTATATTTTCAGTTTTTTGTTGTTTCAGGTAGGAGGATAGATCTTGTCCCTGTTTCTCCATCTTGGGTGGAAGCAGAAGTCTATAACTTTTTAAAAAGGGAAAATATATTAACAATTTCAAACAACTGACTAGGGATCAATTTTGAAGCATCAACTGTTTTTAAGTCAGGTATTGGCTGTATAATCATCTCTTTCATTCAGAATGAGGAAAAAATAAGAAAACTAAGATAACTTTCACTGTATTGTGCAACAAGAATTGTTTATAATGAGACCTTAAGATACTTAAAATAAGCTGAAATATCTTTTTTTTATATAAATTAATTTAATTTATTTATTTACTTGTTTTTGCCTGCGTCGGGTCTTTGTTGCCATGCACGGGCTTTTCTCTAGTTGTGGCGAGCGGGGGCTACTCTTCGTTGTGGTGCGCAGGCTTCTCATTGCTGTGGCTTCTCTTGTTGGGGAGCAAGGGCTCTAGATGCGTGGGCTTCAGTAGTTGTGGCATGTGGCCTTCAGTAGTTGTGGCTCACGGGCTCCAGAGCGCAGGCTCAGTAGTTGTGGTGCACAGGCTTAGTTGCTCTGTGGCATGTGGGATCTTCACGGACTAGGGCTCGAACCCGTGTCCTCTTCATTGGCAGGTGGATTCTCAACCACTGCGCCACCAGGGAAGCCCTGAAGTATCTTTTGAGATATCAAAAACATGTTAGACTATTTTGGCAGAGTTTTACAGTTCCAAATTATCTTGCATTCTAATAAATAGCTCTTATGTATATGGTAACTCTCACGTAAAGAGAATACTTGTATCATTTTTCAGCTATTTAGGATAAAGTCCAGGACTGATTGTCCTAAAGGTCTTAATCATTTTATACTGTTTTCTAACAAGTTTATTTTCTCTTCCCTCTCTGCCTCTCCTGAGTGGTTTTTATTAGCATTGATGGTGAAAATAAAGATCATAGTATTGAGTTTTAGATTTCCAATTTCTTGCCTTTTTTCTTTCTTAGACTTTTTTGCTAGAGTATATTTTTAATGTACTACTTCTTTCTAAATGTTTTTCTAAAATATTAATAAATTATATGCTACAATGTTAATATCAGTATGCAAAGAGATATTTTGTGTTTGGAAACGATAAGGTAGTTTATTTAATGGTATTCATTTTTACAAGATTTTATACATGCTTATATATATGTGTATATATATATTTTACACCTCTCTATAGGAAGAATCATTATGTTGCTAAGCAACAATGACTGAATACATACATACATACATACATAGAATCATGGTGGACATTAGTTTTTGCCTGTATTTTAGCTTTTGAAGGCAAGATAAAGTGTTTCCTGTTTAATAAAAGCAGCTTGTAGCAACAACATAAGTAAGTCAAGAAGAGATGCAGAGAAATTGGTAACATAAATATCTAAAACAACCAAATATACCATTCAAAATGTAAGACAAATGTTTATGTGGCCTTCTACATAAGTCAGTGATGAGCAATCCATAGCCACCCTGTGCAAAGAGACAGCCACTGACTGAATTTTAAGGTGAATATTTAGGCTACTGTCTCCGTGTTGCTACTTTGCAAATATGCTCATCGATTCACATTCATCACTAAACACGATGACAACGTTCTCACTGATGATCTTTCATTCTTTTGGAAGTAAATTGTAAAAAATGCATATTGTCTCCTTGTGGAGTGCTACAAGGGTATATTCATTTTGGATAAATGAAAAGAAATTAATCATCTCAACATTTTAATTTCTTTTGTAAGTTAGCGTTTATGCAAAAATAGTTGCCTACTATTGACACTTGTGATTTTACTTAATACCGCAGATACCACCTAATCATCTCAAACCTAACTGTGTACTGTACAATTTCATTTTTAAGTTCTGCAATTTCTGCCCTTGTAAACAATGTTAAGTCTAATCCATTCAGATGTTTGAGGATATGTCACTGCTAGCCACATTTTCCTTAAATGCTTTTTATTTTTAAAAAATTTTAAATGTTTTTTATACAATTTTAAAGGTTACTTTCCATTTACAGTTATTATAAAATATTGGCTATATTCCCGTGTAGTATAATACATCCTTGAGCCTACCTTATACCCAATAGTCACGCTTTTTAAATTCTTATGTCAGTAGTCCACCAAAGAAGTAGAAAAACTGCGTAGGCAGTGATGGCTTTTGTCATTCAATGCCATTTTTGTCATTCAATTATAGCACCATATAGTAAGTTATATGTCAAGTCTAAACTTAATGAATTACAGAAGGACACTTACAAGATTTAAGAACAGTGTAGGAACTGCTCTATGGCTTAATTTAACCCTCTAGGTTGATTTTATTTGATTCCAAAAGTACTCTCAAGGGGCACTATTCTGAGTACCGTCAGCAACTCCAAAGAAACACAAGCCATGATTTCTATCCTCAAGGAGTTTATAGTCTATTTGATGAGATGAGACATGTCTAACTTACCACCATTTTTGAAAATTCAGATTTCAGTACAAATTCTTGATCAGGACTCTAGAAAAAGTGTCAGATAAGATTTATGTCTTCTTTTCACCTTTACTACAAACAACACACACACACACACACACACTTCTTGGATTTTTTCTGCAAAACAAAAACAACATGCAAGTAAACATCAAACACTTTTGCAGCAGTTTCATTTAGACAGTGAATAGCATGAGTGATAGATAAAGTCGAAGCTCTTGTAATTTTTGTGTGTTTTGAGAGGAAAAACTTTGGACTACCGGGAATATCAATGAACCACGATGATAGCTGGCAAATATCAAAGTCTTCTGAAAACTGATATAGAGGCTATTATGCAGTGGGTAAGATGTTTAGGAGAGAAAGTCAGTTCAAATGTTGACCTGTGCATCTTCCATGACCTTTGAGACCCAGGGAGAGAAATATCTTGGACGAAGTACATAGAAAAACAACACCTAACTTCAATATTGTAACTTCTAAGAAAAATCTTCTTTCTGTAGAAAAAAGAGAAATCTATGACAAAATTGCTAAGGTAGGCTACAAGCTTGGAATATGGTTTTTTTTTTGGCCTTGCTATGCAGCATGTGGGATCTTAGTTCCCTGACCAGGGATCAAACCTGTGCCCCCTGCAGTGGAAGCACAGAGTCCTAACCACTGGACTGCCAGGGAAGTCCCCAGAATATATTTTTGGGTCCAAGCTCTGGAACATATTTAGGATGATTAAGTGGTACTGCTTGACTTAAGGCACTACTAAAAGCTATGTTTTGTTCTTAGAGGTTGTTTGTTATCACATTAGGAGAAAAAACTCTTGAACTCTGGCTAGAGAGTGCTGCAGAATTGAGAAGTGGAAATGCTTGTTGGGAATGCTTGGGGAGCTTGAGTCATGTAGTTTTATGTTTTAAACATTGATAAGCCTTTTATCACCATATGTGAGAACTTCTGGCAATTGGACCCTAAAGTTGGAATCATGGAGAAAGATGAGCAGTTTCATGGCACATTGCTAACTATAGTTCAAAAGGAGGATGAAAATGACTGCAGATAACTATAGTCTGTAAATGATACTCCAGAAATTGGTGACTGTAACAGTGATTCTCAAACTGTGTTGCAGAGAACCTTAGGGCTCTGAGAAGGCATCTTAGGTGCTTCCTGGTTGTGATGGTTGGGTGTAGAAAGGGTTTCAGTCCCGCTGATTTTACTCTAATTAGGAGGCTATACCTTTACGTGTTTTATATATGGGGATTCTGTGAAAGCTTTCATTTCAAAAGAAGTTTTGACCTTTCCTGGAATAAATCTGAGAATTGTTCTTTCAGAATTAGAGCATCAGAATAAGCACTTGAGTTAATTCCTAATTAATAGAATTACTATGAACCGTGAAGCTCTTTTGTATCACCCAGTAGTGGCTGACACAAAAGAAGACAAGAAATCATTAGAATGTAGATAAGTAACTGTATTTTGAATTGAAAAGTTAAAGGAAATTGCTCCATTGTTCTGTGAATTTAAGATAATTCTTGAATACCGGGTACATAATTTTTGAATCTCAGGATTGAACTTTACCAGTGTGTGAGGTAGACAAGGATAAGATCACCCTTATTTCCTGCTGGGTTTTACCAGTTTAAATGTGTATGTCAAAATGTTTCTGGGTCACCAGTTGGTCACTTTCTAGTTGCTCATATAAAACACTGTATGAACAGCCTGAAGATTCTTGGCCTGCTCAAAACACCTGACTGTGTTTGGGAATATACTGATGACAAAAAGAGGGAGACTAAATCCAGAGAAGACATCATGTGCCTGATATAATCTCACCTGAAGTCTGTTTAAATGGGATAGGTGTAGGGCTTCCCTGGCGGCGCAGTGGTTGAGAGTCCGCCTGCCGATGCAGGGGACATGGGTTCGTGCCCCGGTCCGGGAAGATCCCATGTGCCGCGGAGCAGCTGGGCCCGTGAGCCATGGCCGCTGAGCCTGTGCATCCCGAGCCTGTGCTCCGCAAACGGGAGAGGCCACAACAGTGAGAGGCCCACGTACCGCAAAAAAAAAAAAAAAAGGATAGGTGTAAAACATAGTGTTACTCAATCACAGGCCATAGTGTAGGGCCACACTCTGTAAAGGGCCAGTCCATGATGAAGTAAAAAGCTTGCATGGAAATGCAAATCAATTCACCAGATCCTTCATTGAGAAAGTCTTAATGTGGAAAAAAATGTCAGAGGAACTGGATGGTGTGCTTAGTGATGGCAACAGACTGAACGCTTATGTTCCCCCCAAATTCATATGTTGAAATCCTAACTCTCAAGGTGATGGCATTAGGAGGTGGGGCCTTTGGGGTGATGTCATGAGGGAAGAGCCCTCATGAGTAGAATTGGTGCTCTTATAAAAGAGACCCAAGAAAACTCCTTTGCCTCTAGTCATGTGACGTTACAGCAAGAAGACAACTGTCTAGAAGTGGGCTCTCACCAGGCACTGAATCTCCCACATCTTGATCTTTGACTTCCAACCTCTAGAATTGTGAGAAATAAATTTCTATTGTTTATAAGCTACCCAGTCTATGGTATTTTGCTGTAGCAGCTGTCAGGGAGGAAGAAATTTTCTTGTACCCTTCTAGGTTCTTCTGGCTGGCCTAAAAATTAAATTGGCATGAAACAGCTTCACAGGAGAAAAATCAAACAAATGTTTAATAATACATATACATGGGAGAGACCCAGGAAAGCTGAGTAACTCACCAAAACGGCTGAAACCTTCGCCTTAACATACCATCTTCAGCTACAGACAAAAGATGTTGAGGGTAGTAGTTTGGGATCTCAAAGGGGAGGAAGTCAACTGACCTAGAGAAGGAAAAGCAAATGTTTGGTAAACAGATGTTTGCTAGGCTATGCAGAGACAATGGGACACAGAGGAACTTTAACAGATTTTGCTAGGCTTCTTCCTGTCCACATAGCACAGTTCCTGTCCTGGAACAGGCCCTCTATCTGCACTCTTCAGGCAATTAGGAGGAAGATCCACGTTGATTCCTGAGTCTTTGGGGCTTTGATTGTTTTCAGCACAAAATAATTTGCATGCCAAAGAGACATTTTGGGGTGGGAAAATTTTGCTCCCCTTCATCCCCAAGTGGACTAAGACAGTGACATCGATGATTTACATTCTGACACAAGCTCCTTATTGCATTACATACTGATAACAAAACAGATCACATTCAGGAAGCTGGTCTACAGACTGCATTTTGAATAGTACTTATGTAAAAAATCCTTTAGAAACCATCTCTGACACGAGTTATCCACAGATCTGGATATTAAGACTTCAACAATGACCTTATCAGCAATATTGAAGAGGCAAGGGTTTCTTCTCTATAAATGCTATGAAGGTAGAAGCTCTAGGAAAAAATCAGGTTACAGTGGTAGAGGTGATAAATAATTCGATGAACATGCCTGGTTTGCGTCAGGGTCCACTTAGTTGTCAAGTACCTGCTGGCATAGGAGAGGGTGTGACAAAATGAAGAGGCTAAAGTGCTGGACATCACACACTGTATTTATGTTAAAGTTTTAGAGATTCAGAATTTAATTAGGGGACTAGGTAAAGGGGAACTGCATGGCATGACAGTTATGTGTGGGAGTGTGGGGCTGTACTGCTTGGGTTAGAAAACTAGTGACCACATTTCCCAGCTGTGAAAATTCAGATTAATATAACCCCACTAAGCTTCGGTTTTATTAACTATAAAACAGGAGCAATGATAACCATACCTACCTAATAGAGTAAGGATGAAATAAAATATTCATGTAGAGCACTCAGCATATAACACACTAAATACATGTTCACTATTGTAATTTTTTGTACCAAACTAAAGTATTTTCTATAGTACTTGACTAAACACTAAAATAAATCATAGATATTCTTAAGTATTATTAAATGGATAGGAAGAAAATGTATGCTGTGGGGGAAAGGATCACCCCAAACTTCAAAGTTTTTATCATGGAAGGATATACATTTATTAAAGGTGATAAAATTCTGTACCTAGGTTTGGTGAGCTGAAGATGGCAGAGAAGCAAACCAATGTGTTTCAGACTCAGTGAATCCTGAAGATTTCCGGAAACAAATATAGGTTCTTCCTTTGAAATTTTCTGCTTGACCATGCAGGAGTCACCTGTAAGAATCACTTACAGGTCACTCATCTAAATCCACTCCTGGATGCTTTTCTAAAGGTTGCCATTTCAGGAAAATAGTCTATTTATTCATAATAACAATTTCTTCTGTATTGGAAGAGACTCTTACTTTAGATGCTAGTAAAACAGGACTCACTGAAAGAGACAAGAGTATATAATGTCATGCAAGTCAAGAGGCTATACCACGGAAAAAGTATCCTTAAACATAAATCCCATGACATCAGAGCCATGCTTAGTATCTCTTGGAGGACTCTTATTCAAGGGCCTAGCATGAGATGAATAATTGCTGAACCACTATAAAGGAAAATACCAACAATGTTAACTAACTTTTGCTTGTTTCCATTGGGAGGAGTCTAATTGGAACCAGCCTTAGGCAGATACAACAGGTGCACTAAGGTCCTGACTGCCACTCCTACACCCACAAAGAGAAAAATGGTGTCCTATTCCCACCATTCAGGTACTCCCGAGACTAGGTCTGGTGAAGAAGAACTAGTGCTCAAAGAGATCAGTTCTTGTAGAAAGTAGTTGAAAACCAGGGTGTCGGCAACATCAGAACGACACAGAAGCCTCACCTGGATCCAAGCCCTAATAGCCATGTCCTAATGCTGGGAGAGGGGCAGACTGCTATAGACTGGAGAGGGCATCATCACATTATCACCATGTCTGTCTCACTACCTTTTTATTTTGACTTATCATGTGACCACCGTTCCTTCAGTTGTGTATTTTACACTGCTCACTCTAATAACTTTTCACTGTGGTCTTAACTAGTGCTGTTAAAAAGGCATCACTTTGAGAGAGTGTGCTCTCTGGAAGACTCACTCTCTCATTTTATTCCAGACTCTGCCTACATGTCACATCTTCGAGGACTTCCCCGGCCACCCTCTTTAAATATGACACCTCCCACCTCCTTACTCGCTCTAGATCCTCTTCCAACTTTCTATTTCTTCTTAAAATTTTGTCAGTACCCTGTGTTATTTCTGGTCTATCTGTACAACTCAAGTCAGCTCCTAGAAAGTACCAGTTCTCCAAAACAAAGATTTATGGCTTCAAGATCCAGCGCTTTTAAATCTTTTGTGAACTATGTTTCTTCTTCAAATGTGTTTCTTTGGGCTTCCCTGGTGATGCAGTGGTTGATAATCTGCCTGCTAATGCAGGGGACACGGGTTCGAGCCCTGGTCTGGGAGGATCCCACATGCCACAACTACTGAGCCTGCATGTCTGGAGCCTGTGCTCCGCAACAAGAGAGGCCACGATAGTGAGAGGCAGGCACACCGCGATGAAGAGTGGCCCCCGCTTGCCACAACTAGAGAAAGCCCTCGCACAGAAACGAAGACCCAACACAGCAAAAATAAATTAATTAATAAACTCCTACCCCCAGCATCTTCTTTTAAAAAAAAAATGTGTTTTTTCTATGAACTGTGCCTCTTCCTCAGATATATCTCTATAATTATTCCTCTTACTACCTCCTTGTAGCAGATGTTTTGCTATACATGGGGTCAGAGGAGGCTTGGAAGGGAGACTGCGTGAGTTTCTATGTCAAGCTCCGTAGCTGCTGCTAGTGTTTAAGGGTTTAAGGTTTCTACCACCATTTATAAAGAGCTGCTATATCCAGTTACATAATATTTAGAGGCACATGTCTTCTAAATCCGGTTCTAGAGCTATTGACAGAGAAAAGGGTGTACAAGTGTTGAGCTGGGAGCTGGTTGCTTTCTTCAACTAAAATTGTCCAAATGGCACTTCCTGATGAGTCACGGAGAGTCTATGGATTCCCATGTCATTACCAAGGTTACTGAAGCTCTCTGCTCTCCGAGCACATTTTCAACAGGGCTGGTTCTATAAAGAAACAGACAAGGCAGCTATTTTGTTTAATGTGAGGGCCCTCAAAAGGCTAGCCTGAATACAAATTTTATTCATATTTCCTTGATTTAAAATTCCTACCATAGTCACCTTCTAGAGATACACATCTCCTAAATAAATAAAGTTTTTTTTTTTCTCTAAACACTAGAGTTACAAGTTACCTACCTGACACATTACAGGGGTTAGTCACCCGATCAATATTTCATCACATGTTTCTTTAATCAGGAGAGCTCAGGTATCTGACATGCGAATGAAGAGTGGCAGTTGGTTATGAGAATTAAATAAGATCGTGTATGGAGAACACTCAGCACTTAGAAGATGCTGAAAAAATAGCAGCTTTCATTACAGAGAAAAAAGCAGATTGAATAGATGATTATTATAAACCTAATAATAACCTCTTTATGATATTGTTCCTCAAATTCTGTGTAATTGTTATGAGAACCAGAAACATTGCTGCCGCGTGTGCTCTTGCAGACCCAAGATCTTTAAAAAGAAGCCCAGGTGGTTTTCTCTTTATCATTTCTAATTCTGAACTATTCACACCAAAATGTAAATGATTAATATCACATCAGTCTTCAGTATGGAGAAGAGAACACCAAAATGCCAGGTAACTTATAGGAGGCAGGTGTGCAACAATAAAAGCAATGCTGATTTCTTCTTGTGTCAGTCTGACAGACTTTATGTCCTTTTCCTTTTGACTTAGCCTCATGTTCTTCAGTCACTGAGGGCCCTGTCCACTGACTCAGTAAACTCTAGATTTCCTGAATGCTAACATTTCCTCAGATGCTTGCCAAATGAAGACTCCAATTTACTTCTAATGTCAGGAGACACTTTAATTTCCTCATCACTATTACCATTTCTCCCCATGCTACTTATTTTCTCAAGTGAAGACACAGTAGAATAAGGAAAGTGAATGCTTGAACAATCTCTCCGATGATTTGTGAGATATCAATAGGGGATTTGATTTTCCTTTTGGCTTTTGCAGACTTGGGGCAACAACATTTATCCATAGGTTCTAACCTTTCTGGAACTATGACGTTGATGCCCAATGGGCTCCCCTTATGTAGACTTTGTGACCAAAAGTGTTAACAAACATATGCCATTCATAACACTCTGATTGGAGAAGGAAAAACAGTCTCATTTCCTATGACAGACAAGATCCAATTTCCTCTGGAAAATCACCAAAGCAGACCTCCTTCATCAAACCTACTGGTTCGGGACTTCCCTGGTGGCGCAGTAGTTAAGAATCTGCCTGCCAGTGCAGGGGTACGGGTTCGATCCCTGGTCCGGGAAGATCCCACATGCCACGGAGCAACTAAGCCCATGTGCCACAACTACTGAGCCTGCACTCTAGAGCCTGTGAGCCAGAACTACTGAAGCCTGCACACCTAGAGCCCATGCTCCACAACAAGAGAAGACACTGCAATGAGAAGCCTGTGCACTGCAAGGAAGAGTAGCCTCTGCTCGCCACAACTAGAGAAAGCCCGTGCGCAGTAACAAAGACCCAACCCAGCCAAAAATAAATGAATAAATTAAATAAATTTTTAAAAAAGTCACTTGGAAAACAAACTTATAAGACATTTATAGAATCTGTTACATTTTTTACGATTTTTTCCCTTAATCTTTTATTATTGTCTAACCCATATCTCACTCAATAGAAATTTTGCTTAGAGGCGTGCCCACAAGGTAACTTGGTTTTCATTTCATTCATATTGTGTTGGCTTACATATTAAATGAATAATGAAAGTATTAAATACAAATGACGTAGAGAGTGGAACAAATCAACTGCTCCTTGGTAAGCATAGAGCTCACTGGCAGGGGGAGACGGGCACAGCGCACTGGAGAGGTATTACCTGTCAGGAGCTTTGAGCAGGCATGGACAACGGTCCGTGTACTTTCATGGGGAGTGGGAAGGGTGATGGTGAATTCAGCGTGCTGCTGCGTTTGTTCAGTAAAGATTGGCTAAAAGACCTTTACCCTATGTACAAAGTGCTTGGAGAGCGGAGTGGAGCTATTGAATATTTCTGCTTGGATTTGGTCTGAGATAGACACCACAGAGAACATGTCATTTGCCTCCAGATCTTAAACGAGTTCAACAGGTTAAAGAAAAAACTCAGTTGAGGAGTTGGCAAAAGGCAAGAGGGCTTTCACAGTGAGGAAACAGTATATGGAAACCAGAGAGGGAAGAACCATGGAAATACGTTTCAGCCACACTTTCCTAATGCCCACTTGGGAAATGTGGCCAAAGAATAGGGTGCCTGAAATGAAGTGAACAGATAGTATGATTTTAATCACTATGTTCAATTTTTCAATGAGTCTACACTATTCACCCCGGAATATCTAAGAAGCTCTCTGAACATTCAGCTCATTTTTATGTCACCTTGCTAAAATTTCTGAATAGGTTCATCCACTAAACCTCCTTACATTGATGAGAAAGGAGGGAGGTCAAGAAGAACATCAATATGGGCCCCTTCCTGGCCCATAGGACCCAGGGAGACTTCATCACTAGTAGACTGAGAACATCAATGGGGCGTTTGTACCCAGGGAAAGTGCAAGCTTCCACCAGTCACCCGCTGAGAAATTATGATCACAGTAAAGGTGTTGCATAACACCTTGTAAAGTTAGAAGGTTGACCTTTACCCACCAGGCCTTCCTTTAGGGATCACTCATTACCTAACTCAAAACTTACTCCTTTTCCAATATGGGCTAAAATGTCACCTATCGGGCTTCCCTGGTGGCGCAGTGATTGAGAGTCTGCCTGCCGATGCAGGGGACACGGGTTTGTGCCCCGGTCCAGGAGGACCCCACATGCCGCGGAGCGGCTAGGCCTGTGGGCCATGGCCGCTGGGCCTGCGCGTCCGGAGCCTGTGCTCTGCAACGGGAGAGGCCACAACAGTGAGAGGCCCACGTACCGCAAAAAAAAAAAAAAAAAAGTCACCTATCCATGGACAGTGTTTCCTGAACTCTATCCCACTGCCCCTTAGTCTGATAACATTACTCATCCCTTTGCTCGCCCATGCATGTCTCTTAAACCTCTGTAAGAGCACTTATTTCATCCTGCTTTAAGCCAAGGGATGTTGGATGCATATCTGTATCTTAAGGAATTGTGAACTTCCTGGACACTGGATTTATACTTTCAAGACTCTATTTCCCCCAACAGCACCTTCCACAGTGTAGTCAGTAGTTTCACAGTAAGTACTTATTTGCTCAACTGAAGAAATGAAGATACGAATAGGAGGTTTTGATAGCCTGGAAGAGAAGTACAGTTGCATTTATGAAACATGCTCCTAGAAATGATGGCAAGAGTTGGGAAGAATAAAGAATTTGGGAGAGGTCTAGTGTTCAGGTACAAAGAGATTAGAGGTCTGGAAAATAGGATCTTTGAGAAAAGGTCAGAGGAACTGGGATGGTTTAGCATGGCAGTGAGAAAATTTAGGGGAGTAATAAGAGGCTTTAATTATATACATTAAATAGCTAAGCAAAGGAAGATTCCCAGCTGCTGTCTTCTGGCTCTGCTGAGGATAAAACCAAGAGGAACACAATATAGTTTGTCTGATTTTCTTTCACATATTACTTAACATCAGGGTCTTTTCTTTGTCCACAATGTTTTTGTGTAACTGTAGAAACAAAGTAAGCAATGAGACTCTACTGGCCTAATCTACTCTACTAGGATTTTATTAGGCTTGTATGTGAACATACAGACTGGTCAATGTCCGGGCCATTGTCCATGTGCCTGAAATTCCTCTAAACACTAGTGCGTGTTGATATGGCCCTTCAAGGCTCTCTCTGAGTGCCATTACCTGGCCTTTTTTATGTGCAGGGTCCCACCAGTCTCTCAAGGATATGTGCTGTATGTGTAAATGTGTCTAATAAGGCCATGAGGAGACTGGGCCTGGGGTGGAGGTACTCTGTCCTGATGATACTTTATGTTGGCGCTGATTTAGATGAGGAAAAGAGAAATCCAGTGGAGTATCGCACAATTATTCAGGATGTGATAAAAGAACCCTGAGAACTTTCTCTTCCTATCAGAATGAGGAGAGTGGGGAAGCAGATGTGGTCACTCTTCCTTAGCTGTTCGGTCAGCCTGCACTGGTACCCGTAGAACTAGACGTTCCTGGACAAATCACTTAGACCATAATGTGAAAGTTATTTTTCACATGAGTATTAATTCTGTCTTAAGAAGTGACAACTGCTGTTAAAACAGAGGGGGATCCAGGCTTATTTGTGTGGTTGCATGTTTGTGTGTGTGCGTGAGCTGCACATTTATTTGTTGTTGTCAGAAGACAAAGCCTCATAGCTGCAAAAGAGACAGACTGACCCCAGAGCTAGCCAGTGCAGAAGGAACTCATTTGCATAAATACTTTTCCCTACCCTGGGGCAGATTTGCAGCTCATCACTAAGGAGCTGTAGTGCGGAGAATGAGGAGAGGGAGAGAGGATTATTTCTTTCACTTCCTCAGTAGGTTGACCTCACTTTTCCCTTGAATAAGTGAGTCTGTGGTGGTGCCAGCATTCATGCTTTTCCACAACCCGAGTCGTACAGAGAACCACAGCTATTTTCAGTAGAATCAGACCCCAGCTGAGTAGCATTTTTCCATTTTACTCTTTTCCCAGAAGTGAAAAATACAAAACAATCTGGCACTAGACATTAAGAACAAATACACTTCTCCAATTCTTGTTTTCCTCTCACAAGCGTATTAAGGATAATAACAATAACAACGCATTACTTCTCCCCTCACTTGAGACTCACTGAAGCACACCATTTACCATCGGCATGATTTACAGATCATTTTGGTTTCTTGGATGGCAATTAAAATGAACGTTCTGGTAATTATTCCTTTTTAATGACAGCGCTATCTTTTTTAGATGAGCATCTCAACAATAACCAAAAAACAAATCAAAACAAACAAACACACAAACCCTCCAAACACCCTGGACTGATTAAATTAAAAAACAAGATGAGCAGTGAGTCCTTCTTGATTCAATCTGAGTTTTCAAAATGACGAACAGTAGTCATGAATGTTTTACGATTCACTCGAATGAATATTTTATCAACTTTGAATGCATCCACAAATTTCTCTTTTATTTTTGCCTTTTAAAAATAGTAAAACTGAAACTATCTTGCCAAGATTTAAAGGGATATTAGTTCTCTCCTCACATATTCTGTCTGGCCTTGCGAGAGTGGCCCATTGTGCCCAAAGACAACAGTTTCTTTGCAGTGCTGAATTTTAGACACTAAAGGCAGCCTCTCTTCAATGGGGTTACTACAGGGGAAAAAAGAACATTGCAGTGCATCATAGCAGGGACAATCTAATCCTCTTTGCTGGTACATCTGCTCTGGCAGTTTTGCTCTGCAAATCAAAAGGCATCCCATCAATTAAAGTTCCTCTTCCTTTCATTTTTATTCAGCTTGTGAAATGTGACCAGTATTCACCGAAAAAAAAAAAAAGTTTCAGGCCGCTCTTTGGTCACAAATATCCACCCCAAGGGTGTGCACTTTGATTTGTTGTCTGGTTTCCGCTGACTGTTCTTCCTCATTTTTTTTTTTTTTTTTTTTTTAAGAAGGAGCCCTTCTCCTTTGGCAGAGTGCAGTATATTCAGAGAGCTTTACAAAACAAAGCTTTCAGCTCTGAGTCAGCAACAAACTCATCTTTGTTCGCACGGTTCTATTAAGGAAAGAAGGCCAATTTTCTGCAGGTTTCTATGGCTGGCTTCACAAAGGCATCTCTCTGTGTGCAAGCTCTCTGGCAGGAACAGCCGACTCTGAGATCATCGTTTTCCGTAATGACCAGCTGCAATGATCGGAGAAAGAAAATCATAAACTGGTTTATAGAGTGGTTTTTCCTAAGGGGCCTGAAACATAGATTCATTCACTGGGAGACACAAAATAAAGGCAGCTCATTGGTTGCATTCACATATACAGCCCAAGGCCTCCTCCACATTTTCCTTTATCTCCAAACACACTTTGATTGGATATTCACGTCATCTGTTTTGAGGAGGAAGTGAAACTCATTTGCATTTCCCTGGGTTTCCCAGGAAATTCCCAGGAATTCTTGTCCTTCATTTGATGGTGTTTTCGTGTGTTTGGGATTACATTAAATTATAATCTCACAGTGTGTTTCCAGGTACTGAACTTTTGTCTACCCCTATAGCTAGAGCACTGTTAAGATCTCCAGTTGGCCCACAGGGAGATGGCTTAAGCGTTCTAGGACATATGGCAAACATTCAGAATAAACAAAATAGTCTTAGACTCCTGAAGCAAGGTTTTTCAAAAACATCAGCATAACCCTACTTATCATGAGGTTTAACAGGTAGAGTTTGCAGACATGCAGCTGTGTAGAGCAATCTATGCTAGTGCTGCTTCCGTAAAAGTGTTGTAGGATGGTTTTATACGTATTTGGATTTAAAAGAAAATTTCCAGATTAAAAAAATGTTAGTGGAGAATTCTGGTCTTAACAAAATGAAACTTCTTTTAACTATAAGACTTAGAATCTTAAATATGCTAATGCACGTCGTCATTTTCTAAGAAAAATGCCTTCTCCCGACCCTAGTCCACACAGGAACATCTGCTTAAACTAGTACTTTAAAGATCTCACTTTGGGGGAAATGCTGACCAAATCCAATGGGATGATTAACAACCAAAGCCTTCCAAAACTTAGGCTCTCCTGGATGAAGTTTGCAAGAGGAACTTCAGACATTTGTTTTATTTTTTTTATTTTTATTTTTTTATTATTTTAATTAATTTTCATTTTTGGCTGCGTTGGATCTTCGTTGCTGCACAAGGGCTTTCTCTAGTTGTGGCGAGCAGGGGCTACTCTTCATTGCAGTGCACAGGCTTCTCATTGTGGTGGCTTCTCTTGTTGAGGAGCACGGGCTCTAGGCGCGAGGACTTCAGTAGTTGTGGCACGTGGGCTCAGTAGTTGTGGCTTGCAGGCTCTAGAGAGCAGGCTCAGTAGTTGTGGCACACGGGCTTGGTTGCTCCGCGGCATGTGGGATCTTCCTGGACCAGGGCCCGAACCCGTGTCCCCTGCATTGGCAGGCGGAGTCTTAACCACTGCGCCACTAGGGAAGTCCCAGACATTTGTTTTAATATGAGTATATCAAATATTTATAGTCAGATGTTATCTAAAACTAGCTATTCAGAAATCAATTACAGTGTGAAATGAGAGAGCACTATACCTTTTTTCCCTCCAAATGCTGCCTTTTTACAGGTAGAGCCTTAGGAGATGTCTATTGGTTGTGTGACTCTCACTTCCCAGGCTTTATGGCATAGAAAAAGAGCCATAATGAAATTCAAAAGAGAAGCCGGGGCTGCGTAAGTACATGGAAACCTAGCAGGTACCATGTCGTTCCTTCTCAATTCATGGCTACCAGTAAAAGACTCCAGAAAACATATTATTGCCATATTTAAGTATGATATATCTTTTGTCATTATATAAGAAATGCTACCAAAGACTTTCTTCATTCTTCTTTTTGTTTCAAACAAGAAACATTTTTGGAGTGCTTACTTTGTACCAGGTACATTGTAAATTGGGCAGACATGATCCCTGCTTTCCTGGAACATACTAGCTAGAAAAGAGAAAGGAGAAACACCATGCTTTATAATTTCTAGACATGTGATGATTTGTTCATTTTTCAGAAAGGATTTCTGTGCATTTAGAACTGTGTGGGTAGGGCAAAACTTGCTGATATTTTGAAAGAATAATGCTGAAATAATGTTGGATTCATCCTGAAATTTGCCTGACTCAGAGGGCTCATCCTCATAGGCATCAGACCTATACTTTGTTGTTGCAAACACCTTGCATTTAGCATGACGGTATTTTGGGCAGAAATTCATGACGGATAAGGATGTGTCTTCCGAATTACTTGCCCAGCCCTCCTGAGCAACTGTTGCTGTTTTTCAGTGACTGATGAGTCACAGTTCAGAGGAGATAGAATCAGAGTGTCAATCGTAAAAAAACGAAGGTGAATTCTACCTTGGAATCCCTGATACAAGTCTAAACTTATCTCAGGTTGGAAAATAAATCCTCAAGACACATATCTCAGTACTTGATATACTACAACACATAAAGGATTTTTCTGCACTCTTGAAGCAAGTTGGGACTTGGTTAAAGGGTGTTTTTCTTATGAAAGAAGGAAAGATAATGGCTGAACTATGGAACAAGACAGTGATAGAGAAGGTGTGATAAAATGTTTTTAAGACTTGCAAAAGTCATAATCTACATGAATTAAACATAGCCACCTCATAGGGAAACATATTACCTAATTGAGTAGTGTAAATTTTAAGTCAAGGAAACGTGACTTAGAATGTATACAATCTTGGATTCTAGCTCCTGAGTATATGTACTTTCTTCATCTTTTTCTATTGTTTCTTTTCTATTGTTTTAGTAAATAAATTTGTATAATTTCTACTGCAATTTTTCTCTTTGCTCTTTTTCTGTATATTTGTCTCTTTTTTTGAATCCAGATCAGTCTAGTCAATTTAAGTTTAGTTATTTATTCAAGAAGTATTTAACTGCCTACTATTGACTAAGCACTAAGGATTAAATGTTAAAGAAGAAAAGGATGCTTTTATATGATGTTACTTGAAAAACCATTGTTTCCATATATAACTACATAAAACCATTATATATATAAAATGATATATATTTTGTATGATGTATTATATCAGGTAGAAACTGTTTCTCCTCTTTAACTTTTATGCCTTTATTCCACCCACATACTATATATTAGGTGATAACAAGTACTTAAGGCACGCAAATGGCTTTTCCTCCCTCCCTCACCACTCTCATTACATTTCTGCAGAAGCTGCCCTGTCAGTTGTTTGAAGGACTTTAAATGGATCAAAAATAAGCATCACTATAAAAATGTGAAATTCTTCCTATCATTGCCAGCAAATACTCTTTGAAATCAACTGAGTAGTACACCTTTCAATTACTGAAAGAGGAGACACTTTTAAAATGTTAAAGCTTGCGGCAGTTTACCCATTCTGCTTACCTAAATTGACATCTTGAACAAATTGCAGATTCATTCGTTCATTCACTTCTATGTTATGTGTGTGATATGTTTGTGTGTGAGAGAGGAAGAGAGAGTATCTAGTACTTGTCAAGAAGTGTCTAGAACCTGGGTGTACTGCAGTAAGTAAAACAGATAAAGGTGCCTGCCTTTGTGGAGCTTCATTCTAACAGAGGGAAAGCTATTTGATAAAAGGCCAGGTAGTGCTATTTTAGAAAAGTGCTATGAAGAAAACTGAAGGAGTGTAAGGGCAGAGAGGACAATAGACAGGAAGCGTTTGATGTGGTGAAGGAGGATGGCCTCTCTGATGAGGCCACACTTGAGAAAAGACTTCAGTAAAGTCTGGGGCCAAGACTTTTAGCTATCTGGGGAAGAGCATTCCGGAAAGAAGGACCTATAAGGCAGAAGCATGCCAGTTGTGGTTGAGTAACAGAAAGGCAGCCCACAGGAGCAAGTGGAGGAGGGAGGGAGTGGTAGGAGATGCATTAACTAAACTAGGAGGCAGCTCGCACCTAGCACGGGACAAGGGGCAAAAGCAAATGGAGGCCCACTATGATTCAATGTCTGAAGATTTAAAAGTTACAAATCAAGCTAACATACTCTTAAATAAAATATGTTCTCTCTCCCTTCTTTAACCTTTATAACACCCAGGAGGCCAGGTTTAAATGTAAAATCCATGGACTCATGATTCCAGGTTGGTGAATAAGCAGGGCCTCTGGTCCCTGGTCTGCCCCCTTCGCTTTCCACCTTCAGCTCCATTCTATATTGTGAGAGATTATACATATATATGGACATCCCAGACCATTTTGTCCAAGCTCCACATTCACCCCTGCCAACACCTGCCTCTTGGTTACCTCTTGGGTCTGGGGTGTGCACAGCTGCAGCAAAGCCTGTCCTTAGAGAGATGGATCATATGGAAGAATAGATTGCAGCCCTGGAAGCAGGCTTGCAGACCTCTGGGCAGGAAATTCTGGGCCTCTGGAGAACCAGGGCATGTTCTATAAGTGGGCTGTATACTCCAGTTGTGCATATTTCAGTGACTTGCAGACACCTCATCTGGTGGCAGGTGAGTGGGGGCAACTGGTGGTGCAGCTGGGGAGAGGTGAAAACTGGGCCCTGAAAAGTACTTGCTCCAGCCTGGGTTCTAAGAAGGGTACCAGCTGGCTTTGTAGGCCTTGGTAAGGATTTGGCTCCTAATGTAACAAAGCTGGGAAGACACTGAAGTGTTTCAATTTGCATTTTCAAAGTCTCACTCTGCTTGCTGTGTGGAGAGTAGCCTGGAGTAGAATAAGAATGAAAGCTGGGAGCCCAGTTAAGAGGCTGTTGTAGAGTTTTAGACAAGAAATGGTAATTGCTATGGGTTCCTGATTAGTTACTGATAAACAAAATACCTCACACTCTTAAAAGCCCTTGGAGATTCTAGAAAACATTCTTCTTTGGGAGGAGAGCAAAAGTGAGAACTGAAAGCTTCTATACCCACACAGTTTACCATCTACATTAGCATGTCTTTATTATTCAGCTGTTTTCTCTAACACAATTTTACTATTACACTATTTTTTATCAACATGACTTTATTATTTCAGGAAACTCTTGCCCCAAAAGATAGAAATTGCAAATAAGTTTATTATTTGCTCCAGGAGCTACCAGACAAAAAAGTAGAATGCACATCAGACTGTTCAACTTTTCTGTAGGTAGCATCAGTCGACTCTTACTCGGTAAGACCTAAACCTTCCTCTAGAAAACCTCACCTTGCCATGTTCATCAAGTCTAATCTGTTATATCACGATCCTCGCACAATCTCAATAAAGTTCTCTGCACTGGAAGACTGTCTTAAACAAGTCTCAGAATCTCATAAATCTCCCAACTTTGCCCTCCCTCCTCAGAAAGGCTGCCAAAGTAGTGTTCTCCTTTGTCTCATAAGGAATAAATTCAGCTTTGTCTCATCCATAGTTTAATTTGGTGATATTTGTAGTGAAGCTGTTACCGAGTCCAAGCTCGCTCTGCTTGCCGCACGACAGGCCGATGAATTGGAGACGAGGTGTTGAGGCAAGGAAGACGACTTTATTCGGAAAACCGGCAGACCGAGAAGATGGCGACCAGTGACTCTGAAAAACCATCTAATCAGGGTCGGGACGCCAGTTTCTTTTATAGAATCAGAGGCAGAGAGGCGGTGAGGAAGTAAAGTAAAAAGGCAGAATAGAGAGGGAGAGGCGGTGAGGAAGTAAAGTAAAAGGGCCATCGGTCTTGCAAAACATCTCCTGGAATGAGCGGCCTCGGTGAGGGGATGTGTCAGTTTCGTCTCTCTTGCAGCCATCCACAGGAAGGTAGGGTCAGATTGTCCCTCTGTGAGCTGAACAGCAGAGGGGCAGGGTTCCCCGAGGCAGGCCATTATGTATGATTATAATAACAAAAGCAACGAAAAGCGAAGGTTAAAGTCAAAGAAACAGATCCCACGTGCAGTCCGATTTAGCTCTTCCCTGTTACAAAGCATCTTGGAGGCCCTTTGAGATCTGATCAAGATCTCACACTTCTGCAGCCCAAGACCACCCATCTGGAAATAGAGCACTTCTCTGAAAGTCCTCGAGCTTTCAACTCAGGGATATTGCTTCGGGTCCAACCTCCTATTTCCTTTTCTTTTCCTTTGGCTCCCCATATACTGACTTTATTTGCCTTCTAGGAGTAATAAGCCTTTTAAAGGAACTCTTTGGTTATCTAATTAGATTTGTAAACCTCCTATTCTTGCTGGAAATCTGCCTTATTACTGTGATATTGTGATATATTATGATATATAAGAAATATATATTTGGTTATTCAGATATATTGCTTGTCTTAATTTTTATTTTATATTAGAGTATAGTTGATTTACAATTCAGATGTATTTCTTATATATATATTTGGTCTTTATCCACAGTTTCTGGCTCACAGCTCCCCAAACCCTTGGAATTTTCTGAGCTATGAGCAATGGGAGCATCTTCTGTTATAATATCTGTTCTCTTATCCTCAGTTCCTGAAAACACCTCAGAGCCATAAAGGTGAAATAAGTGTCTTGTCATTCATAGCAAGTGCCTTTCCACCATAACTGGGTTTATGTTAATGAGGTGACTTTTGGAAAGCACCTAAGTGTGGGTACTGACCCAGGGGAACCAATCAAGAATAGGGGGTTGGAAATTTAAGTCGCACACCCTCCTGATTTCCAGTGAGGGGAGAGGGGGTTAGAAGTTGAATCAATCACCAATGGCTAGTGATTTAATCAGTCATGTCTATGTAATGAAGTCTTCATAAAAACCCCAAATGAGGGGGTTTGGAGAGCTTCCAAGCTGGGGAGCCGGAATGCTTCCAAGTGCCACAGTACTGGGCCCCAAACTCTACGAGGACAGAAGCTTCTTTGTTTGGTACCTCACCTTATGTATCTCTTCATCTGGTTGTGATTTATATCCTTTAATACCCTTTGTAATATCCTTTTAATAAAAAAATCATGTTGGAAAAACTGGATATCTATATGCAGAAGAATTAAACTGGATTCTTACCTTGCACCATACACAAAAATAACTCAAAATAGATCAAAGACTTAGACATAAGACCTGAAACTATAAAATTCCTAGAAGAAAACTTACGGAAAAAGCAATAATTGACATTCGTTTTGGCAATAATTTCTTGGATAGAACACTAAAAGCAAAGGCAAAAAAAGCAAAAATTGACAAGTGGGATTATATCCAAATACAAAGCTTCTTCACAGCAAAAGAAATAATCAACAATGTGAAAAGGCAATTACAGAATGGAAAAAATATTTGCAACCCATATATCTGATAAGGAGTTGATACCCAAAATATATAAGAAACTCCTACAACGCAATAGCAAAAAAACAAAGAATTTAATTTAAAAATGACCAAAGGACTTGAATAGAGACTCCTCTGAAGAAGACATACAAAGGGTCGACAGATATATGTAAAAGGAAATTTCGATGTGATCAAAACTGTTCATTTGAGAAACATCTTAGAATGAAAAGGGAACAAAATTCCAAGTAGCAGATTGTCTGCATTTTTATTGATATACAAATTCACCCAAAAGAAATTAAGTTTCCAAAATTGCTTCCTTAAGAGATTAATTGGTCAAAGCAAAAGAGGACTGGGAAAAACTTAAAACTATCTCTCATTTATTTCCCTTTAAATCAAAACACACACCTCAAGGTCTTTATCCTACTATTCCTCTTCCTCCATCCTATTCTCCTCAATCTCCCTCTCACCCTATTTGTTCCTCTAGTCTGTTCTCCTTCCCTTCTATTCAGCCAGAAACTCAATTACTTCTTAAAGTTAAACAGCCCTCAGAATAGAAGAATTCCTTGAGGTTGGTTTTAAGCTCCACTCTTCCTCTGAGTTGAGAGCCATTGCCAAAGACTTTCCAAAGCCCATATAGGACAAAAACAAAACAAAACAAAAAACAAAACCTTATAGAGACATTTAGAATTGTTTTAGGAATTTATAATTCAGGGGCTCCAGATCTATACCAATTAGTTCATATATTAGTGGGAACATTAGATGGAAGAGCAAAATGGAAAGAGTCTGATGGTGACTTAAAAGGACCCAAATTTCATAAGAAATCAGAGAGATTTAGAAAAGCTATAGATGTTAGACAGGGTCTTCTGAAGGTTCCTCAAAAATCTTTTCTGTGAAAATGAATGGATTCTATTCCAGGCCTGTAAGCAAAGGAAGGATGAGTTCAGAGACTTTATTTTTTTTTTCTCAATCATCTTTTTTTTTTTTTTTAAATATAACTTTAAAAATAATTAATTTATTTCTGGCTGTGTTGGGTCTTTGTTGCTGCACATGGGCTCTCTCTAGTTGCAGCAAGCAGGGGTTACTCTTCGTTGTGGTGCATGGGCTTCTCATTGTGGTGGCTTCTCTTGTTGCGGAGCACAGGCTCTAGGTGTGGGATTCAGTAGTTGTGACATGCGGGCTCAGTAGTTGTGGCGCACAAGCTTAGCTGCTCCGCAGCATGTGGGATCTTCCCGGACCAGGGATTGAACCTGTGTTTCCTGCATTGGCAGGTGGATTCTTAACCACTGTGCCACCAGGGAAGTCCCGGTGAGTTCAGAGACTTTAGGGAAAGGCTCTCACACACCCTTAGACAGCATTCAAGATTAGCTCTTGAAACAGGAGTAACCTTGATTCTCTCTTCACTTTTTAGAAGTGCCCTTAAGCCAGAAATAAAGGATTTAGCATATAAGCAAAAAATAGAGTGGGAAATAGCCCCATTGTCAGATCTCCAGCACTTTGCTGGTGGACATTTTGAAAAAGGCTTTGAACAAAAGCAGAATAAGAATTAAAATAAATTGATGACCTTACAGATAAATAGTCAGAGGCTCCTACCTCAGTCATAAACACCGGAGGAGAGAGTCTTGTGATAAAGATTTTTAAACAAATAGATACAGCAAACAGAAAAGATGTTGTAAAAAGAATTGTCTGGTTATAGCTAAGAAATTAAAGGCAAAAATGAAGCAAGTGATCGATGAAGGTACTCTGAGGAGCAGTCATGCACTTAATTCCCTTCACTTTTACAAGGAGAAATTTCTTTACATATTGAAGAACAGTCTTAAAATGTTTTGATTGATATAGGCATATGGTAGCTGGAATAATATTCCCACCAAGATGCTCATACTTTGGTCCTCTGTCATTTTATGTTACATGGCAAATAAGGACTTTGCAGATTATGGGGTAAGGACTTTGAGGTGTGGAAGTTATTCTGGATTATCTTGGTGGGCTTGATGTCATTACAGAAAATTTGAAAAACACAACTTTCTCTGGATGGAAGCAGAAGAGATATAACACAGAAAGAAGTTCAGAGAAGTTTGAAGCATGTTAAGGACACTAGAATTCAAATTAGCAAAACTTTAAGAGACTCTCAAACTTCTAAGGCTTAAGGTATTGCAACTGAGATCAACTCCTGGGATTCAATGACTCTCCCCCATCTTTAATAACAGGGTGACCCATATATATATTTCTAAATATCGCATGCAATTCTGGACTCTATCTAAGAGTCCAGACTCTTAGCAGACTGCTTAGACTCTGGACTCCAGACTGCTTAGACTCTGTCTCTAAGCAGATATGGTCAAATATTGCAGGTAATTAGGGGAATAATATATTATATCAAGAAGTTTTTTCAGCCTGTTCTCATATTCTTTCTAAACAACCCTTGAATGACCTAAAATCTGAGACCAGGTCTTCTAGAAAGAGTCCTTCAGGCATTGTTCACAACTAGAACAGCTGTAAAATTCCAAGGGGTTGATACTTGGATTCATATCTTTCAAATAAAAAGGTACAAAATATTCTTGAATCACTGGAAGACGGTCCTTAGCAGAGATCTCAAGATGAGGGTTCTCTGGATCTCTCCAGAAGCAGACAGTGTTCTGAAGGAGATTTTTTCATCTCAAGATCTTCAGACTGAGCAGATGACTAACTGATGTATCTACATCTATCTCTGTGTCTATAGATAGCTTCCACCAAACATCCACAGAATAAGTCTGTGGATTGTAATGCTTTAATCTCATTATTTTGTTCTTTATTTTTCTAGACATTTTCTTTCTTCTTTTGCTGGACTAAGACTATCTTTAACTATGTTTTTTAAGAACAAAAAACCTATTATATTCCTAATTTTAATGTTTGCTTCCTTAGTCACTCCATTGTATGGGTCCCATGAATGACTTCAATTTACTAGCCAACTAAAGCATGCAACTAAAGTAACAGAAAGTACACGTTCCTTTGGGAGCCCCCCAGCTTCCCTTGGTACCAATTCCTTATACTAAATCCATTGGTTTCCTAGGTAATTGTATTTGACTGTTAACTAACATTGTATATAGAGAACCCCACAACAGACCAGACAATGAGAAATCTGAAACCCCATATCATATTGTACTTAGAAAAGGAGGTTCCTGTCTCCACTGAAACAACATTCAGTGATCTTTTGTTGGGCCTCACTTCTGAAACTGAGCTTACGCAAAAATAGAACTGAGAAGAGGATCATGGTACAAATGGTATATATTTGAAGGCCAACTAACTTTCAAAGATCTAAGAAAGAAACAGTTTTTCTTCTGACTTAGATCTGCTTAAGGATCTTGATACTGCAAACTTCATTGCCTGGTACTGAGCCTTTCTTGACAAGTGGTGCCAAACTTTACAACACTATTTGACAGTCCATTAGGGTAGATTGTCCAAAAACAGATTACTGACAGGCTTCCAATGACTGGTATTGGATTTGTGTACAAAGGACCACTGATTTCTACCTGCCAACTGGACAGGGACTTGTTATATTGGTAATCTGATTCCTATCTTCAAGATAGTCTGCATCACCCAGGGACCGTTTTGGCCCATCCGTTTTTCCTTTTAGAAAAAGTTCACCATGTGCGTTAGAATAGGCCTGGGGAGTAGGAAGAAACCTACATGCCACGGTTCACAAACTAACAAAAGAGCTAGAAAGTGCCTCCTAGAGAAGTGTCATTTGAGAAATTCATGAAATTGGACAGGTGCTGGTTCAGAACAGAGCCTCTTTAGATATAATATCGGCTGCTTATGAGGAGTATGTGCCGTTTCAGGGGAAGAATTGTGCGTATGTTCTTGCAGAATTCTTTTGTAACTTTAATATTACCAAAAAGATTTGGGAGGGAACAAACCATAAGATGATCAGTTTGGCTAATAAACCTCTATTTGGTATGTTGGCTCTCTGGTTTGAGGATGAGATCTATTCTGACTAATTTGGACACCTTGATTCCTGGCTGACAAGTGAATTGCAAACTCTAATCATAATTCTTCCCTCAGTATTTGTCTGGTTGCAGTGTTCAGATATGTGATCTCCAGATTTTTGAACATTGCTAAGTAGCCACTGGGGCACTGAATGATCCAACAAATGACCATCCAACAAAAGGAATAGGAAAACCTGACACTTGTGGAGGTTAAAACAACCGTCTCTGGATACATGATACGCTATCATGACAACTCATGTGATGACAATTTAGGTCCAGATGTTAATGGACCTCTCACAGCCCAGGCTGAAGAATTACCACATGGCAGGACAGTGAGAACTGAAACCCTCTACATCCGTTCTGCTTATGGAATGTATAAGCATGACTTTCATTATTTGGCTGTCTTCATTAATATGACTTTATTGCTCTTCATCAATATGAATTTAACATTCTAGAAAACTCTTGTCTAGAAAAAGAGAAGATGAAAATAATTTTGTTTGTTCCATGGACTTTCTTAAAAGCCCATTTAAGGGCTTCCCTGGTGGCGCAGTGGTTGAGAGTCCGCCTGCCGATGCAGGGGACACGGGTTCGTGCCCCAGTCCGGGAAGATCCCACATGCCGCGGAGCGGCTGGGCCCATGAGCCGTGGCCGCTGAGCCTGCGCGTCCGGAGCCTGTGCTCCGCAATGGGAGAGGCCACAACAGTGAGAGGCCCGCGTACCGCAAAAAACAAAACAAAACAAAAAAACCCATTTAAGTAAACACCAAACTGTTCAACTGTTCAGTAGAGAGCATCAAACAACTGTTTACTTCCCTAAACCCTTTGAAACTCATGCTTCTAAATCCTCACCTTGCTGTGTCCATCAGTCCTAAATTATAATGATCCATACCAATCTCAATCAAGCCCTGCATTGAATATACACCTTAAACCAGACTCCCAATCTTCACAAATACCTTGATTTTGTCATTTCTTTCTGAGATGCTATTAAAACTCCCTCAAGATTGTATTCTCTTTTTTTAAAATTTAATTTAATTTATTTATTTGGTGGCTCTGGGTCTTAGCTGCGGCTTGTGGGATCTAGTTCCCTGACCAGGGATCGAACCCGGGCACCCTGTATTCGGAGCACAGAGTCTCAGCCACTGGACAACCAGTGAGTCCCTGTATTCTCCTCTACTATGGTAAGAATACACTGAAACTTTATGGTATCCACAGGAGATCTATATTTATGTCTACATCTATACATTCTTTTTATTTTTAGCCATATTAGTGGGCTTTATGTTATCTCACTTTGATTTTAATTTGCATGTTTCTGACAACTATTGATATTGAGACCCTTTTCATGTACTTATGAAAACCTGTATCAATGCAAATTATAAGAGAAAACCCTAACATTTATAACAAATAGTTATAATGATGATTAAAATCAACAATAATATAGAATTAAAGACGAAGAAAGAATAGCAGCAAATGAATCCTGTAATTTACTAAAAGCTACACTGAAGTATACTAATAATAGTGTACAATTCTACTAGAAAATTTCAGGAATTTCAACTCTCTGAAGGGATGTGCCCAGTAGGGCTTTACAACATTGTGAAGCACAGCATGGCAGCCAGACTTCGTAACAGAATGCTACATTAAAGCCCTTAGAAAATTCTTCTAACAGTAACTTTGGTTTATAAACAGCAACTATTAATGACCTTTTATAGCTCACTTAATAGGTTTCTGTATACTGAGGAGGACCTTCATAGTAGTCCTTGGATCACACTTTGAATATCACTGATCTAAGCATTGGTTCCCAAAAGGAAAACCACTGAGATATTTTCTCAAAGAGCAGATTTATTGATATGATTTCCATATCTATATATTAATAAAGTAGAATATCAAAATGCTCACCTTGGAAAAAAATCTCCTAAGTTGTCAGATAACAATATATGTTTAGAAGGTGTTAGCTATTTGTATCCTGTATGTACTACAAAGAATGACATGCTTTTATATATTTAGGGGGTTTATTCAAAAAGTGGTACAAAGAAAATAATAATAAGTGTATTATCAGTTATTATGTATGGGTTCCTACTATCTAACAGATAGTAAGAGGTTGATCCATTCAGAAACATACCACAATGTACCTGCTAAAATGTGCATTATTCTCTTGGGAGGCTAGTTTTTCTAGCACGTTTAGTTGCTAAATGATTAGCAATATATTTGCATAAGAGAAATTTTTTACCTCATTAAACAATTTCCTTAACAGTGCTGCAAGTTCTACAGCTTGACCTCTAACAAAGACAGTGGGGTATTGTTTTAAATTTTCTTTAGAATTATTAAAATTGAGGCAAACTAAATTTTTGCTTAAAAGAAAACATATTAGAATAAACTATAACAAAAGTACCCAGTAGTTTCTTAATGAGCTTCAATAAAGTTGTCTGAAGTGAACTGTCAAAGATACTTTCAGGAACTAGAAATAAACTCATAGAGGCCAAACTCCCAGTCTGAGTCTCTGCCCCAGTTAGTGTTCTTAAACCTGATATAAAATATCAAAGCAAAATTTATTTTCATTATCCTTAGGAGATAATCCCCAATAGTAGCCAGAATTGCTATTTGTAGCTCACTGAGAATTCAAGATCTCCCAGTTAATAGTGTGTTTAAAAGTTCTATTTATGACCAGAAAATAAACTTATGGTCTAAAACATTTTGTAAATTTGTAGATGCAAAGGCAATGTAGTTTTTTTGTGAGACTGAGGTATTTTATAAGCTGCTCTATGGTTTTCTAGTTAGAGGATGTAGGAAAACGTTTCGTTTTGCTTTACTATCTGAAATATCTTTTGGAAGGGTTTTTCTTTTGGCTTCAGTTGTTGGCTTGTCTTGTCTGCTGTACCACAGGTGGCCCCAGAACCTGAGGGTCTGTCCAAGAACTTAGCACTCTGGAGAGGATGTGGGTCTGAATGTCATGCTGACGTTGAACATGGAGAAACTCAAGAAACTCAAGAAGGCAGACAAAAAGGTTGAAACCCTTGGATGTCAGTGTGGATGATACAGACTGAAACTGGGAGGACAAAAATGAGGGCTGCATAGTTGTTCTGCTGATCTCTGCATGATGGGGGATAAGAGAGAATGGTGATAGCTTTGTAGAGATATGTATCCAATAGTCCCTGGACACCATGTTCTGCATCCTAAATATTGTTTAATAAAGATGATGATCACATCATAGGAAACCCAGAAAAGGCCAGAAGCTTAATTGGAGAAGGCCAAGGCTAGGACAGAAGAAACCATGTAAAAGAGTATTAAAGGGTTTTTTTGTTCATTTGTTCGTTTTAACTATGCAGAAGTAAATTTCCCATGCAGCTTATGAATTAAAGCTTCAGGGTACCTCCTCTGGTGAGTGTGAGATTTCTGGGAGTTACTGTGAGTTTTAAATGGAGGGGAGAATCCAGGTTGCTATCAGGAAGCACCTCTCTGTTGGTATCTCTGTTAAATGGCTCAAGAAATCTCTGAAGAAAGGACCTTGAATCTGCAGTAATTTTGGTGGTTGATTTTCTTATTCTAAATAAATCATCACTTTTGTACCTCATATTGTCTTTGCTTCTAGGTGAAGTGTCTCCCAATATTGTATAAGCTTCAGGTTCAACAAAATCTGGATCAGCCCTTGATTTTGTAGTTTGTATACAATTTCAAACAGGCAGCTGGACTCTTTCTTGACACTTTAGAAATGTGTATCCTGTGAACAGACGATTTATGAAACATCTGTAGTTTTTGCTATTCATGTCTGAGTGATCTTAAAAAGACCCATCTCAGAGACAAGGTCACTAACAGAGGAGAGGGTCTCTAACGTGAGACTGCCTTCTAACAGTTTTGGTTGCACAAATGCTCTTATTTAGTCTTCTTCTAATACATAGCCATTAAGAGATGAAAAACCTGGTCATCATATATATTATGTATGAAAAATGAGACACCACGTAACAGGGAGCAGCTGGAGCCATTTGGGTCATTGACACATTTAGTACATTATTATTAAATATGGAGAGTAATTTTTAATGCTTCTGAAAGCAAGAAGTTCATGTCCTTTTGTACTTTGGCAACATTTTTAATAATATAAAATGTATTTTCTCTAACAGAGGATACATACAATAGGATAACAAAAAATTCCCCTACTTGCAGAGTTCACTTATTCAAGCTTTCAGCACCTAGTAGGTACTCATATTTGTTGAATGAAGGAATTCTTTCAACTCTCAGATAATGACTCCTAGATATAAAGGGTATATATTTAAATGACCCAGGGATAAACTTCAAAAAGTGCTTGTTTATAGATGGGAAAATAGTTTTTGAGGAGCTTTTCAAATTACTGAGTGTATTTTGATTTTAAAATATATATCTTTTCATTGCTAGCTACTGGCATAGTTGCTGACATGTGGTAGATGCTCAATAAATGTTGGTTGAATTAATGAATGAACTGGACATATTTAGGGTTAGTTCATTCATCTGAAATTATACGTAGTTTGTATACATTTAGGTTGACAATTTATTTGAAAAATGATATGGGATTTTCAGCAATATATGGAAGCTATCGCTGATGACTACTATGCATGAGACCCTCAAGGAAAATCCAAAAATAGGTTAGGTGAGAAGTAGAGAAAATTTTGTAGTCTTAGACTGGCAAACTTGCAGTAATTAAATGGCCAAAGATAGTAAGGAGGGCCAGTAATAATCATGGGCCAGTAAAAAGGACGAAGGAAGAAATGTGAAGTTGTGAAAAAAACACATAAAAGGGATAATTAAGATATATGTGGGAAGTTACGGTTTACTTGATGAAGCTAAAACAATGGTATGTTGAAGAGTAATGAGATGTTTGTTTAGAAAATATGGGGAATGTGGGCCCCGTTGATGAAGGTCCTTAGATGCCAGCCTCAGGAATTTCGATGAGAGGTCAAAGGCAAGAGAAAGTGGTTCTAAGAGACTGACATCATAAAGGTAGTGTTTGAGGAAGATAATCCTGGCAGCAGTGTGCAGGATAGAATGATAGGCTTGGAGGCTAGAGATCTAGCAGATAACTGGGGGCTTCACAGTAATCCCAGTAAGAAGATAAAGTTCTGCTCTTGGGAGGTTTCCAGAGAAAGGAAGAGGAAAATACAAATTCACAAAGTGGGGCAGGGACAGTGTTTGATTGACTAGGGGGAGACTCAGGGTGCCAGTTAAATAGTAGGGTCATTTGACTGGGTTTAAGACTTATTTACATTTCAGATATTGCAGACACCATGAGACATGCCCTCTGCATAGATGATGGAAAAAGGATGAAACACTGAGATGTAAGTTGTAAACTTTAGGAATTACCAACCTAAATATGATAGCTGAAACTGCAAGAATGGTTAAACATAGAAAATATACAGAAAGAAGAGAACATAATATCAAAGTAAGCAGTGTGAGTCAAGAATAGGGAAGGAGATGGGAAAGAGGGAAACTGTAGCCAAGGAAATAGGAATATCATGTCTTAAGAGGAGAAGGAAGATTTCAAGGAAACAGTGACCAGTTGGGCCAACTGTAGTCAAGTAAACTGAAAACACATTTGGAGATGTGAAAGCTTAGGGAGGAAATTAATTCACCTGGGGGCAGAGGAGGGAGAAGAAATTATTTTCCTTCTTTTAAAAAGAACTTTTTTATAATTACCCTGAAAAATATGAGGATATACGTTGTATTACCAATGCTTCCAAAAAGATTAATACAAATTTTAATATAAAGGGTTATACCAGTGATGTACAGACTTGATTCAGTATTGCTGCTGAGGACTTCCCTGGTCACACAGTGGTTAAGAATCAGCCTGTCAATGTCGGGGACGTGGGTTCAATCCCTGGTCCGGAAAGATCCCACATGCTGCGGAGCAACTAAGCCAGCGCGCCACAACTACTGAGCTGATGTGCCACAAGTACTGAAACCTGCGCACCTAGAGCCAGTGCTCTGCAACAAGAGAAGCCACGGCAATGAGAAGCCCGCGCACCACAACGAAGACTAGCCCCTACTCACTGCAAGAAGAGAAAGCCCGCGTGCAGCAACGAAGACCCAACGCAGCCAAAAATATAAATAAATAAATTTATTTAAAAAATATAAATAAAAAAAGAGAATAATTGGAAGCTTCCTTACTAGATAGTAAAGCAGAAGTTTCTAAAGAATTTTTTAAAAACTGATAAAAAAATATTGCTGCTGAAAGCTATGAAGTGAAAAAACTAGATGATTTTTAATCCTCACCACTGAAGATAAGCAGATAAAACCAACTCCTAAATGGAAGAATTAGATATACTTTTTTTTTAAAAGAGAGATTGCTTTTACTTTATTTATTTATTTTTGGCCGCGTTGGGTCTTTTGTTGCTGCGTGCGGGCTTTCTCTAGTTGCCGCGAGGGGGGTCTGCTCTTCGTTGTGGTGCACGGGCTTCTCATTGCAGTGGCTTCTCTTGTGGAGCATGGGCTCTAGATTAGCGGGCTTCAGTAGTTGTGGCACACAGGCTCAGTAGTTGTGCCTCGCGGGCTCTAGGGCGCAGGCTCAGTAGTTGTAGCGCACAGGCTTAGTTGCTCCACAGCATGTGGGATCTTCCTGGACCAGGGCTTGAACCTGTGTCCCCAGCATTAGCAGGTGGATTCTTAACAGCTGCGCCACCTGGGAAGTCCCTAGATATACTTTTAACTTTAGGGTGGATGAGTCATTTTTTAAGAGTTCTTTGCTGGACTATTCTTAGTGACTTGATACAGAGGCTCGTGGATATGTTTCTGTTCTCTTGCTTAGTTTTCAGAGCACTGGAAATAGAAAGTAGTAAAGAATTTAACCTTGTGGAAAACATTAAAAAAATGCTTATTCCTAAGCTCACTCAAAATATGTGAGAGATGTGAAAACAAGTCAAAAGTTGAAGTTAGAAGGAAATTGAGATTTGCACTCCTGGCTCTGTGACTGTAATATTTACAAAGGAAGTAAAACAAAAGTGGACTTCTGTTTTAAAAGATAAAGGTCTATATGTATTTGATAACAAACAGTAAATTATATTTAAGTACATTTTTGTGATACATGGTAAAACATGAGTTCCTATTAAACTGACTATATGTGGTCAGTTTTCCTACCCAAGCTTATTGATAATGTAAGGCTAACAAGGCTGAAAGTTAGTTGCAGTTAATTCTTTGCAGTACTATTGTCAAATATGTATGCACTGGTGCTCAATGCTTATACAGGTAACTGGTTTATTAGGCAGGTTCATCCTGGTTGGGTATTAATTATGAAATAATTTTATTTTTTTCCAATTGCTACTTTCAACCATGCTCTGTTAAATCACCGTTTCCAGTACTCTTAAAATTATCTTAGATTGTTTCCATAACTTTTCATCCATTCCAAGACATTAAAAAATTGACCCCATTCTAGAATGACATAAGTTCAGCTACATGCTAGATTAGCACACTTCCTCTCTGTGTCTTGTGCTTGTTTAAAGGTCTAAGGAGATTGCACTGTGGAGTTATGTGTGTGGGTCCTGTTCTTTCATTTCTTCTCCCTTTCTAATTCTGTCCCCTCCTTTTCTGGGTTTACCTTTCTCCTCTTACAGCAGAGCATGGGAAGAGAAATATGAGATAGGCCAAATGTTTACACCTGCGTTCCAAAGCTGGCTTTCTTACCTGGGATGAGAGCATGAATTATTAAAGAGTTCTACTCAGATTCCTACTCTAGGATACCTCCCATATTCTCTTGTTGGTATAGTCCTGCTGTTCATGATATTAGTAATGCAACTCAAGCCTGGATATCCTGCCTGCAGTTTCTATCTGGATAAATAGTGGGAGTGCAGACTGCTCCAATAGAGCTTCTTTACTACTGTCTTTCACCAGTTCAACTGTTTGAACCAAATAGATACAGAAGGCATATCCCCAACCCTGTTGCCCAAGGGAAATTAGATGTAGTTTCTCCTTTTTGCAGATAGCCCCAAATTCAAAGGATTCTCTTCACTTGGCTTGTGGTGGCTGAAGGGATGGTGGAATCATCATCTTTTCCCTTTTGCCTTTTAAGCAATTGATGACGATAGCTCCCCACCCACTGTAGCTAGCTCCCTAGATCCTTAATCATCACCTGTTGGCTTCTCTTTATTAACTGTCCACATCCTTGTACAAGGTCCTTTTATTAATCTCTCTTCAATAACCTATTAGAGGGCTTCTCTGGTGGCACAGTGGTTAAGAATCCGCCTGCCGATGCAGGGGACATGGGTTCGAGTCCTGGTCCAGGAAGATCCCACATGCCACGGAGCAACTATGCCCGTGCGCTACAACTACTGAGCCTGTGCTCTAGAGCCTGCAAGCCACAACTGCTGAGCCCGTGTGCCACAACTACTGAAGCCTGCGTGCCGAGAGCCCGTGCTCCACAAGAGAAGCCACTGCAATGAGAAGCACCACAGCGAAGAGTAGCCCCCACTTGCCACAACTAGAGAAAGCCCAGCGCAGCAACGAAGACCCAACACAGCCAAAAATAAATAAATTTATATATAAAAATAAAATAGCCTATTAGAATACGCCTTGTGTGTCCTGTCATGATTCTGACTGAAATGAATGAAAAACACAATCTCTACAACTGCATACTATAAATATTTTAAGGTGAAAATGTGAGTTACACATATTATCTTATGAACTATTAATATCCAAATACAACTAGAGAGAGAGACAGAGACCTTTGGAATATGCTAATTTGAATTAAAATCTCAGCTCTGACATACATAAACTCATTTGTAAAGTAAATATATACATACCTACTTCATGAAGTTGTTGTGAAGATTCATAAAGGTGAAGATTCAATGAGATAAAGGAATCACCCACCCCCGTAGGTCATATTCAATAAATATTCATTCAGGGATTTCCCTGGTGGTCCAGTGGTTAAGACTTCGCCTTCCAATGCAGTGGGTACAGGTTCGATCCTTGGTCAGGGAGCTAAGATCCCACATGCCTCGCGACCAAAAAATCAAAACATAAAACAGAAGCAATACTATAACAAATTCAATAAAGACTTTAAAAAACAATATTTATTACACATCTACTTGGTGTCAGGCACTAAGTTCTTTCTATACCATAAAATGTTTTATAAATACAAGTCAATGTATTTCTTAATCTGATATAGGAGAAAATCTTGAAGCCATGAAAACATCCTTCTTTGTGTGGAATGAGGAAGACCAGACTGGAGAAAGTATAACTGGCTCTTTCTAATGTCCTTCATTTGATTCTCATACTGTAATATCAGTGTCATCACAGATATCCAGTTTTCACCCTCTAGTAATGAAATTTAGCAAAGCAATATGTTTTAAAAAATTGAAATTGCCTGGGAATTATTTTATGAGAGCAACAAAAGTGAGGAAAAAAGTATCAAAACAATCCAGTGTAGAATACTCTTCAAACGCCACTATTAATAAGTGAATATACAGCAATTGTATTGAGTCCACTTAATTTAAAAATTTTAAAGTAAATTTCAAAGAGTAAATTTGTCATTAATATTTGAATATATTTTATTTCAAAAAACTTTGATTAAAGAAGAATATTGTCCCGAGCATTAGGAAGTTTGGAATTTGAATCTGCCATTGACTGGCTATGGACCTTGGACAATAATTTAACTCTTTGAGGTGTTACTTCTAGTTCTATGGTTCAATTAAAATAGTCTTAACATACAAATTTATAAATAATATATTTAATATTCCCCAAATCACTAATTCAATACAGTTAAGAAAAATGTGTTAGACTCCGATGATGTGAAAAGCACTATGCTAAGTACCCCTGTGGGGAGATAACAGAATAAAGAAGATATAGTCCTGACCTCGGCGAGTTAGGAGGGAGTAAAATGTCAATGTCAATAAGGACTAAATAAATTCTGTAACTGAGATTAATAAAGTATTTAATGAAAATGCCAGAAGGAGACTTTTTTTCCTATTTGAGGGAGGAAATGACACTGCAGAGTAGACAGCTTTTATAAATCAGTAATTTTAGCTGAAAATTGTCTTAAAAAGAAATCTTGCATTAAAAAACAGTTCCTCAAAACTACTTGCATAGTTTTTGTGGGGATGAAAAGAAAGTATTAAATTTCAAAATTACTGAAAAATTTTGATATCTAGTAAAAATGAATATTTGTTTTTCTGTTAAGAGATTTTGGCCTAGTGCCTGACAAGGCCATTAACTCACTAAAATAGTGTTTTAGAGTCAACACCAAAGTGGAGGCTTCTGTTTTTCCTGTTCAACATTTCATAAAGGATCCTAGCTCTGCACAAATACAGGGAAAAACACAGTTTCTACATAGTCACCTGGTAAGTTTGGTGATATGCCAAGATCTGAAATGATAATACTACTAATAATAAACTTTTTTAAATCCTCAAATATTGCTGTGCCACTGCGATAAGACTCTAAGCACACATTATAACCACTGATATCAGGGGTTCTATATTCAAATACGTGATCTATAACCATCTGTATTCTTATACATTCAAATATGTGATGAAATTTCAGTGTTTGGAAATTTTTTAATTCCAGAAGAGATGATCCTTTAACTATAGGAATTCTTTAAAGCTCCATTTATATGGGTCAAGAGTATTATGTGACTGTATGATACATATATTTATAAATTAATCTCTTGGAGTTGCAGCTCCATTTTGTTATTACCAGTGTTTCTAAAATCACAGATATATTTATTCTGTATCTGGAATTAAATTATAATTGTACCAGGAAAGCTACCTACTTGAAGGAAATATGTGAAGTACCCTTGTGTAAAGTGAATAATAATATATAATTTAATTTTGAATAAGTGCATATTTTATACATTGCTTTTTGCTTAAAACAAGGGAACGCTTGCATGATCATTAAATTTCAGGGTGTTAAAAAGCTCTGATAAGGAGTTTCTCCTTTGACATATATGCCTGGGCAAAAGTGGTAGTGGGATGTGTGTATGCGTGCGCATATGTGTGTGTGTTTTGGAGGGGCAGTAGTTAACAGCCTTCCCTTCTTCCATCTGGGAAAGAACATATGGGTGTTGCCAGCTCATCTTTTCTCCCTCTCCTGCCCTCTAAAAAGAGAAGAGTGCAAGTGCATTCTCTTGAGTAAAGCTGTTGTAGAGAATGGCTAATTGCATTCCTCCAGAGGGATGAGCAGGTAGAAGGAAATGTGATGTGCTGAGAGCATAGCATGCGAGAGGCTCAGGGTGAAGAGGAGAGAAATGATCTAGGGAAACAGATCATAGAAAAGAGTGAATTCTTTTGTGCTAAGGGTGTGAGAGAAATCTAGGCATTCCAAGGTGTTAAAATAAGAGGATTCTAATTAGCATTGCCACAAACTCCATGCTGCATGGCATAAATGTTTTTAAAATATGCAAGTAATGATTGGAGTTTGTGTTTGGGCTACGTTGTACTAAATCACGTGGGTCATGGTGACAACTGTTACCTATGTAAGACATATTCCTTTATAATAAGGGAGAAAATTTATTCAAAGTGCATGGTACACAGTAGGCACTCTATAAATGTTAGCAATTACCATCAAGAATTCTCTTCAAGGAGACAAACATACAAGCTGCAGGGTACCTGTAAAAAGTATCTCTGAAAAAAGATTACTTCATTTCCTTTATAACAAACACTACTTAAGCCAACAAACAAACTTTTTGCATTTTCTGATCTGCTTGATTTCCTATTATTTCAAGTAGCATTCTGTACAATAATATTCCAGCACAATAAGATAATTTGGGCAAACTCATGGAATTTGCTAAATCACAATTTGGTCTAAAGCAAACTCATACATTTCCACTCTTAAAAAAAAACATAATTATTAATTTTCTCTAGAATATATTTTCCCTTCCTGTGAAAGACCTAAACTATTTAAATTATAAAAACTACACAGGTATAGGACATTTATTAAATTTAATGTTGCAGAAAATGTGGGGAAATTTGCACACTGTTGGGAATATAAATTAGAGGATTTGAACGATGTATAACAAAAGCTTTAAAATAGTGCAAATCTTTTGCATAACAATCAAATTCTAGAAATTTATCCTAAGGAAATAATTAAGCATGAACTTAGAGATTCTCCTACAAGATGTTCTGTATTTATTACTTATAAGAAAAAATTATGGTAAGAAACAAGTAACAGATTAATAAATGTATCAAAAATACATATATATATATATACACACACAATAGAATTCAACCATTAAAAAGTATATTATAGGTAATTTTGGTATTTTTTATGTATGTAAATAACACATGAATAATTTCCGTGTAAGTGTTTAAATGGCATATAAATAGAGTAAAAATTTAAAGGTGTAGATTGCTATTTTTTTTGTTTTTGTTTTTGTTTTTTCCTGTACGCGGGCCTCTCACTGTTGTGGCCTCTCCCGCTGCAGAGCACAGGCTCCGGACGCGCAGGCCCAGCGGCCACGGCTCACGGGCCCAGCCGCTCCACGGCATGTGGGATCTTCCCGGACCAGGGCACGAACCCGTGTCCTCTGCATCGGCAGGCGGACTCTCAACCACTGCGCCACCAGGGAAGCCTGTAGATTGCTATTTTCAGTAATTGTGTTCTAGATAGTTATGGCCAACCCTCCCACTAGAGGCATCTATGAAGCTGACAAAAAATTTTTTTAAAGAGCTTAAAAGTATGAAAATATTAACAAGATGGTAAGGATTTGTAGAACCAATTTTCAATATAGTTCCAATAAAGAAAAAATAAAAAACTCAATGTGCTGACATTAGGTAATTTCCAAGTTCGAGTTCCATACTGAGAAAAAATATCCTCCAAAATGGAGGCATGAAAAAGACAATTTCAAGAGAAGTTCTAAAAATCTGCTTTGGGCTGAGGAAAAACTATCCTAGATGGAAGTCAGAAGTCTAAGAAGGAAAGAAAACAATAGTAATGGTAAATACATTACATATATAACTGAAGATTAACTGTAAGTAAAAATAATGATGATCTGAAGGTTCTTAAAATAGAACTAAAATAAAGTTAAAAATAATAAGTTGAGAGGGGAATAAAAGGGAATTGTTGTAAGGAATTTGTCCAAGGAATTTGTAAAAGTATTGATTAATGTTAAACTATTGTATAAGTTAGGAATGCATATATGAATTTTTAGACTATTAACTAAAAGAACAGGAATTGCATATATAACTTCCAAAAAGAGAATACATTTAAATATTAAAAATTTATTTTAAAAGAATATGTAAAAATGAGAAAAACAAATTGAAAAAACTGCGATAAATGGAAAACACAAAATAAGTGAGTAGACTTAAAGTCACACATTATACACCACATTAAGTGGAAGAAGACTGAATGTTCCAGTTAAAAGATTAATGCTGTCTGACTGTATATTTAAAAAACTACAAATATTAAGTTAAATCATATTAAATTGCCAATAATGAATAATTTTTGACCACAGGCATTGTAATTTCTTATGATTCAAGCTAATAATGTTATTTGGAAGAGACAAATATAAAACATTAGGATAGAGAAACATTGAAGCTAAAGAAATGGAAAAAATACCTGTGCAAACACTAACCAAAATAAAGTTGATTTATCTATGTTAATACCAGACAAAATAGAATGAAAAACAGAAAGCATTAGCAGAGATAAAGACGATCAATTAACAATGATCAAAGTTGCATTTCAGTAAGATATCACAATTTGTAATTTGTAAGCACCTAAATACAGTAGCTTCAAAATATAGAAAACAAATAATGAACAACAATACAAAAAGAAATCGACAAATCCACAATCACAATAAGGTAGTTTAGAATGAATTTCTCAGTGATTAAAGACAAGTAAAGAAAAAATCAGTGAAGAATTCTTGTGCTTAAATTTTCTGATTTGAGCAATAGAATTAGCAAATAAGCTAAGGGATGGATATAGAACATTGTATTCAGCAACTTCTATGTAAGCACTAGTGGTAAAAATGGAAGAAAGGGTTAATGAACTTGAAAGAGATCAATAGATATTATTCAGTTTAAAAAACAAAGTTAAAAAAAAACAGCTGGCACATAAAACTGGAAACAACCCCAAAGAATATACAAACAGTAAAACACAGAATATACTATAAATGTAGAATATACGAATAGCCATATCATATATTAATAAAAGAAAACTCCAGGAGGATATTTACCAGGAAGTTAATAGATTATCAATAGGTAATAAATATTGTTTCTTTTTCCTTTCTTCTATATTGTCAAATTCTCACTAAATATTTAAATAATTTTTATAACTAAAAAACTTATTTTTCATCCATCAAAATAAGGGAAAAATATTCTAATAATTAAAACAAGGCACTATTTTTCCAAGTGTGAGGCAGAGATAATCTGTACAAGAATCATCGTAGTTTTCTATTTTAAAAAGGTTATCAGGCACTATGCCAGACCTGTAATCAGAATATTTGGAGAGTGTGCCTGGGAATCTGCAGGTTAATATTTTAGCATTCAAGTTAGAGACCATTGAAATAGAAGGAAAGTGGAGATGGTTTAATACAGGAAAGGTAGCAATAATCTCAATGATTGACAGTTATAATAAATGCCAGATAGATTTCCTACTCTTTAATCCACTGATACGGCAGGATGAGTCAATTGTGGATATAGAATCTATTATTTTGCTGTCATATTCACAGAGCATTAGAGCTTGGTTCTGTGATTTGAGAAATAGAACCCCTGAATGGAATTAATTTTGACATTCGCAAATACTGGTGATGCTTTACCTTACATACTTCTGAAGTCATGATTTCAGAAGGTTATTTTGTTGTTATTTCAAGCATAAAGGGCTAGACATTTGAATGATCAAATCCTTAACTGCACTCAATTTAGATATACCTGTATATTCCTGCATATACCTAGCTAAAGACGAAATATACTTTTGAGTGGGTTGAGGGATGGTGGTATGAACAGAGGCTCTAAGGAATAGGCACTAAATAAATTATGTTTCCAAATCTGAAAAAAAAAAAGAAAGCTCAGCAATTTGATAAATGTTTATGAAGTTAGATTTCCTTTCATCCCCAGTAAGGAAATTTACTCAAAGTCCAAATGGCTAATAGCTTTTATTTTGCCAGAATTTTATATAATTCAAGTGAATAGACAGACTCAAGTATAGGAGATGAGACCACACACAACGCAGTTTAGCAGAGATAGTGTTTAAGAACATTAGTTCTGGAATCAGACCTGGGTTCAATTTTAGCTCCTACTCTTACTATCTCTGTAATACTGTGCGTGTTAGTTAACATTTCTAAGCCTCAGTTACTCATCTGTAAAATAGAGCTTGTATCATCGAGCTCAAAAAGATGTTTACTATCTAGCAGAGTGTCTGGTAAATAGTAAATGTTCAATGAATTATTTCTAATATCAATAAATTTTAGCACATCTGTATTATCAGGGTTCTCCAGAGAACCAGTATGAACCTACCGAGGTATAGATCCAGATATAGATCCAGATAGATATGTATCTATGAAATATGTAGATATGTGTGAGTGTGTATGGAGAGAGAAGGAAGAGATTTATTGTAGGAATTGGGTCATGCTATGATGGAGGCTGAGAAGTCCCACAATCTGCTGTTTAAGACTGGAGAAACAGGAAAGCCAGTAGTGTAATTTAGTCTAAGTCCATGAGCATTGATGTCCAAAGGCAGGAGAAAATGGATGTCCAGCTCAAGCAGAGAGCAAATTCACCCTTCCTGTACCTTTTTGTTCTATTCAGGCCCACAACAGATTGGATGATGCCCACTGGCGTTGGTGAGAATGATCTTTACTCAATCTACAAATTCAAATTCTAATCTTTTTTGGAAACACCCTCATGGATGCACCCAGAAATAATGTTTACTGTCTCGGCATCTGTCAGCCCATTCAAGTAAACACATAAAATTAACAATCACAAATTCATATTCCCATTTTCCTTATAATGAAAGTGCATTTATGTCTGTGTCAGTTTTTCTTAAATATCTGTCTTAAAGGCTTATTTGTCAGAACTCTTAAGAGTTCTGTATATGTTGGAAGAAATATTTTGATAAGCAGTTTGGGGTGATGGCATGAGATCTTTAAGGGATGTTTCTGGAAAATCTCTTGTCTTTCCCCAGAATTCTATCCCAATATCAATCACTTTTACCCTCTTCTGTTAATTTCTCTAGCCATACAAACTCCAGTCTTTCTTTCGTAAGCCTCTCCTCCACATCTCCTCTCTTGGCATGTGACTTTACTTGTGAAGTGAAATTTGGCTTTCTTTTGGCTTCTATAAGTTTTATTTTCATGCTCATTACCAAATTTGACAAAGGTTTATTCTTGGATTCCACTCCCTTTGGAAGATCTGGAAGGATTAAAAAGTTTTAAATAATTCTCCTGTCACATGTGGTATATATAATATACATATTAATATATTTATCTACATATATAATTATATAATCCACCCACTATACATATAAACTCACTTGGCCTTACAGGCATAGGACTAAGATAGGTAAATTTAAGAGGAATCTATAAGGTAAGACATTGCTTTGAGAACCCTGAAAGAGCCCCTTGATACAGCAACCCATGGGAGGAAAAAGATGTCATCAAAATAACGACAACAGTCTGTAAAAACTTATCCTTTTTGCTCCAGTTTTCCTTTCTACCATACTTTATTGTCTGAAGTTTAGTAGCTTACATTAAAGTTGATTCTGCTGGTTAACTGCGAGAAAGTAAAACAAATCAATCAGGATTTTCTTCCCCATCGAAAGTGACATGAGATGGCATCACTAGACAGGAACACTTCAAAGATCCATACGGTTGATGAATTAATGAAGAAGCGTAATCACTACCACAGTCCAAATGTGGCTGTTTATTGTTCAGCACATACATGCAAATCATGACACTTGTAACTATCAATTAATGCCAGTTGCGAAGGAATGACAAGGTTTTATTAATGTCAGCATCTCTTAATCAGTGAGATGTATTACAAGTAATAACATGAACAACATCCTTCAGGAATTCAAAATGCCCCTTTCCTCTTGCCCTCTTTGCAAGTTCTAGAAAGGCCATTCTGGGGAGGACATGAGGCACTAAGTATAAGGACTCAGAGAGAAGGAGCCTCAGAGTGTGGAGATGTGGATGTGCAAGTGGGATTGACAAAACATATCTACTTCATTCTCCCTGGGATAAGTCCTATCCAAGAATGTACAAAAATCATTATTCCTTGGGAGGAATTAGGCCTTCTCAAGGCTGTTGGCAAGAAAATGTATTCCCAGCTCAATTTCCAAGGCCTTAGCCACCATAGCAGGGTTTTAAAGAACCGTGGGGCAAAACCCATGGGAGACTACCTCTTGTTATCAATGCCTTTCCTGCTGGTGTTCCTCTTATCACACCTCCTCCTGTAACACAGTATCCACTAAACAGTACACTCATAGTTTCTTCAAGTGTGCAATTAATCCTTATTAAAAACTGAGGGAGTTTAGGTTTGTTAACCAGGCAGGTTTATGACATTAATTGCTCCTTGTCTATTCATGTATGTCTCAAACGTGCTCCTGTTGCATCTGATGGCCTCTGGAAACCTTTCTGAATACGTCTTCTCAGTCCTGCTCATTATGACTTGCCTAGTCTCCATTTCAATCCTTTACTACAGATACCCTTGTCATGGTCCTGCAGTCTACTGGGACAAGGATTTGGATTTCAGTCCCTCTTTACTCAACAACAGAGGTCAGCAGAATCTACTGAATCTAGTCCTGAGCTCTACATTTCTTAATGTTTCCCTGGCCTGAACCTGCTATGTTGATTACACATCTGCTCTCTTTAGTGTTCATGCTTTTTTGTGTGACTTGTATAACAATCCTTGAATCTTGCCTCATAGATGTACAACTATGAGACCGAAGGAAACAATGGCTTAAGCCGCAATTTCTGCATCTATTTAGCATAAACTGATGGTAATGTTGTCTTCTTACTCACAGTGTTGTTAGGAAGCTAAAGTTAAATATGCATGAAAGAATTTGATAAATGAGAAAACACTGTACAAATACAAGGAGTATTCTGGTGGACTGGTTCCTAGACGTCCTTAGATTCCTTCTGCTCAAAGAGGCAGTTCTACACACAAAAGAAATAATGTTTACGGATCCATTATTCTGTTACTAGGATGTGCAATAAAAACTTAAAGTGAAGCCTATATAAAAATTTCTGGTTATTATATTTTAGCAGATTTTAGCCATTTCCATTCTAGAAAAAAATTCTCCTTTCAAACAAGGAACTGTTTTTGTTGGTGGAATCATGAGCAATGAGAAAAAGTGGAATTTGTAAAAAAGGGGAAAGCTGAGAACGAGGATGTGGACATGGTGATACTGTGATTCTGTTCGATTGCCTGTTTAACTGAGTCCTGTCCCTGGAAGGTGATAGGCTGCCTGGGGTTCACACTTGACGGGAATCATTATGTCAGGGATCACAGTCTCATGCAAGTGTATGTAATTTTCCCCTCTCACTCCTCTCCCAGGGCTTAAATATTAAATTTTGCTGAAACTACTATTACACTTCAGGACTGGATTAGGCCACTATTTCTTCATTCCCGTTTCCTTGCTGAAAAATCTGGGACACAATTCATGTTTCCATTATTGCCTGATGGAAGAGTTGAAGCTCCCTGGGTCTTCTTTGAAAAATGCTGTGGCTAATGTTCTACAAATATTTGCCTTGAGTCAAACATAGAACTTACGTAGAATTGTATATGGGCTAGTGGTGAGCATTGCTTTTACGAGATAAGGAATCACTTAATATAATTCTCATTTTACTTTAATGCTTGGGATTATTTTATCCCAGCAATAACACTTGACTCTGAAGGAACAGTGGTAGAAATGCAAATAAACGGCCCCAAAATGTAATGTTTTGACCTCTAGGAAATTCATGCAGGAGTAGGAAATTATATTCAGAATCAAACATTTCCTTAAGCAGCTATATTATCATAATGTTTAAAAAATTTTAAAGTTTTACTTTGAAATGGGCTATGCAACAGTATTCCTTAAATACTCATTTAGTGCAACTTATGATTTAGAAGTTTTTATTTTTAAAAGAGCAAGAATCCATTGAACACATTGGCAATGGAAATTGATGGTAGGTTTCTCATCACAGTGACATTAATTACTTTAATAAATTCAGTGGAAAAATCTTTAGGACATTAAGAAAATTATTAATTTCTCCACATCTTAGTTTCCTTATCTGTTGAATGAGGTGGTTTTGAAGATCAGATAATTTAATGTACATAGTAGATATTTCATAAATGTCAGCCATTATGATTATTGAAGACAAGTAACTTTTACATAAAATCTCATGTCTTGGATAGGATAATTCTGTGTTTTTAAGACAGCATAAATGTCAGTGCAAATAATTCTATTTTTATAATCATTATTAGAATGTTTTACTTTTGCCAAATATAATATACTTTTCAATTTGAAACTATATTTCCTATTGTCTTTAGTTGTAAATCACTTGGTGTTAAAAGTATAACTAATCAATGTATTTTGAATGCCTGCTATGAATCACGTACTTTCTAAGTCTTTTGGGGAGATTTAAACATAAAAAATACCATCACTTCCCTTAAACCACTTAGAATTTGTTGGCAGAGATAGATATATTAACAAGGAATTTTAGTATAAAGCAGAGTGGGGAAAATGCTTTAAGAGAAACATAGATCAAAATGTTCAAGAAAATAAATGAGATATAGGTTATACTGTTAGAATATGTAAAAGCATCAGATATTAGTAGAATTTTGGTTCAGGAAGAACATTTCAGGCAGAGGAAAAGATGAAAGCAAAGTCATTGACACATAAATCTGCATAGCACCTGCAGGAAGTAAACATTACGCATTTGACCGTGAATCATGAAGTAGGAAGGAACATGATAAACTTCCAAAGATTGGGGCATATCTCGAGACTGGTCAAGTCCAGATGTGAAAGGATGAGGGCAGGAATAATATGCTCATGGCAGCAGTGGGAATGGAGAGGTGGGGGCAGGTAAGGGAAACTTCGTAGAGGCAGAAGTAGTAGGGCTTCATAACTAATTGGATGTGAAGATAAAAGAGGAGATAAAGATCACCCTGATTTTCTAGCCTTATATGCCTGAAATAACGATGCCTTTACTAAGAAAGGGACAAAGGAGGTTTGGCGTATCTGGTGATACCATGTCAGCTTTAGCCATGTTAAGCTTAAAAATACTCATGGGATTTTTTGGTGAAGACATCTGAGAGTAGAAAACCTGGGTGTGGTGTTCAGGAGAGTGGTCAGTCTTCAGTGATTTGGGGGTAATCAACATAGTAATGATAGTGATGATTTAAGAATAAAGGAATTAAAGTCCATCAATAATTCCAGCAACCTATGCTGTAGATAAACTAGTTTTGAAAATTGGTTTAATTCTTAAAGTAAGTCATATTATTATTTCAGTTTCTGCTTAATGTTCATGAGTTCTTATTTTCTTCTGTGTGTTTTATTTGTAGTCCATGATTTTTAACTTTTTATTTGTCTCCTTCTGTCTCTCATCCCTCTCCCTTCATTCCATCACGCTAAATTTCTTTGTTCTTTGTGATTCCTTTTGACTTTCATCTTCTAATGTAATAAGAAATGAATTTCTAATTCTTGGACTGTTAGTCCCTGATATTCTGTATGACTCACTAAAATGTTTTGAGTGGTTATGAAAATATTTTCCATATTTTTGAATGATGCCTCCAGAAATGTACAATCTAGTATCCCAGCCAGATTTAGACTGAGGAGATTTTTCTGTTTCTGGATAAGGAGGTCCTAGCTTTTCTCCTTAGAGATAACAGATATTCAACATTCATTGTGCACTATGTTCCAGGTACTAAGGATTTAACCTGAATAGCACACAGTCACCTTCTGTAAGCAGCTCACAATGTAATGGGCTTCCATGACAGAATTTGCTTAAAACTTTTTTCTTCCCCAGAGCCCTCATTTCAGACATTGGTATTTGCTAATCCATTGTATGCAAATGCATTTAATTCCATAATTAATATTGTTTTTAATTTATCACCTGTGGCTTGTTGCTTGTTTGGTCAGATTATTCTTGAAAAGGATGACCATACTTTATGTTTCAAATGACCCAGCAAGTATAACCTTATACAACTCAAAGATCCTGAAAATGACCAACATATAGAAACGTAAAATTCTGGAAAATTTTCTTCTTATATCTTTTTATCTTAGCCACAGTATTTCTGGAGTTTCTTCTTTGTGCCTGATAGTAAATATTTAGTGGCTTCATGTTTGATAATCTAAACCATCATTTAAAATCATTGTACTGGAATTTGAGAAAGAGAAAGAAAATCCTGGCTTCTCTGCACTTTTGAAATCTTTACCAGAGATACAGTAGGTGTTCAGAAAAACAGCTTTTACTTTATTCAAAAAATCAACGTGAAATATGCAGACTAGAGCTTATTGTTTTACTTCTGCTCTTGTGGGTCCTGGAGGCAAAGATGCAGTGGTGCTTATTGTGATAGACAGAAAAGTGGTATCTGGGAACACAGATTCCCTCCAGGGTGAAGTGCTCAGGCCCTCACATTTGAACTTGGCCACGTGCACCCTAAGATTCTTTTCTCACTTAGAGTCTCTCCCTTGCAGTTCCCAGTGGTAGGGAGTAGTGAGTCAGGCATTACCCCCTCACCTGATTTTTAAAAGTGTAAGGATTTAAAATATTGCATTTAATTTATAACTGTCATATTAAAAATCTTGGTTTGTTTGCTTTCTTTGATTTCCCTTTTAAATCCTTTGGATTTGAGGATAGCCACAAAGAAAATGAGCAGAATGAAAAATTATCAGAAACTATAATAGTCTGTAACTTTCATTCAAATACATAAAACTTGAGAATTGCAAACTACGCTACGAGATGATACTTGGGAAGAAAATCACTTTTCACATCGGGGTACTAACCCCTGCTGCTAGAACACTTTGTTAATAGTAGTTAGTTTTAACAAAGTTGCTGTGTTGTTTCTCTACCCATCTTACAAAGACTTCAGCCTTTTTCTGGTCCCCTCCAAGACAACAAGCTTTTGCTTGGCTATAAAATTTGAGAATGGATTTGTGGATGCTGGCTAGATTATAACTGGTTTTTCATTTTTTTCCTAGCTTGCTACATGCTCCTCTCCATTACTAATTGATAAAATATTATTCCCTGTCATTTTGAACTTGAATTCGATTGTACTTTGATGGGATGTATACTAAATAATTTTAATTAGAACATCAAGGTGGTATATTTGAGAGAGAACAGGATTTAAAGCCAGGAGACCTAGTTTCCAGTTCCATCGACTCCATTTGCTGTCTGTTATGACCTTGAACACATATTTTAAACTTTCTGAATATCAATTATCTTTTTAAAAATATGAATTATAATGATTATTCTCCTACTTCCCTCATAGAATTATTGAGTGGATCAAAGGAAAATGTATGTGAATGTGTTAGTAACCATATGGAAATTATTCTTAATAGTGAATTTTAGAAGAATACTTTCGACTCTATTCAGAGTTGGGATCTGAACTGGAGCTCACATTTAATTGTACATTATTCATTAAAAAAAATGGTAAGAAGAAAAGAAATTAACTCATGTAATGATAAAATTACAGAGGAAAGTTTTCAGCTCAAAAATAGGAATTTTATGGACTTTACCACATTAATTACTACTTATTTATGCATAATAAATTTCTAAATCAAAATAATGCTGCATATATTTTCATACATCTGTTTTCAGCATAAGAAACCTAAACAGAATCTTAAGATCAAAGATTAAGACCAACATATAGAAACGTAAAATTCTGGAAAATTTTCTTCTTATATCTTTTTATCTAAGCAGAAGAAAGCTTAATTTAGGACATTAAAAACCTGGTCCTTTGTTTGCTTGTTTGTGGTTTGTTAATTTTGTTTGTTGGCCATTTGGTTCATTGTTCTCTGACTTATCACCAGAAAGATTCCAGAGAGAAAAAGAAGTTAATTTTTGAAATGTTTCCATTTGGGATGAAAATAACAGTGAATTAAAGATAAATGTAAAAGAATTCTAAAGATCTCCATTTCCTTATCTGTAAAAATAATTAGTCCTTCCAGAAATTCCATTAAATTAGCATTTCCTGACTGTGGTCCCTGGAACACTGATGAAATGGTTTAGAATATTTGTTTAAATTGTACTTTGCTCAGACTTATTGAATCACAATCTTTGGAGGTGGTGGCAAGAAGAATACTAGCATCTTTCATTAAAGGCAAGCTTTCCTTCTTTTTAAAGGTTGAATAATACCTCATCGTATGTACATACCACATTTTCTTTATCCACGCATCTGTCGACAGACACATATAGTGCTGCTCTACTAACATAGTGCCTCTAGTTAACAATACTGTGTTGTGCATTTAAAATTTCTCAGAAGGGTAGATCTCACGTTAAACATTCTTACTACAAAACATAAAAAACAAAAACATACAAGTAAACTTTTTTATTATAGTATAATTGCTTTACAATGTTGTGTTAATTTCTGCTGTACAATGAAGTGAATCAGCTATATGTATACATATATCCCCTTCCTCTTGGACCTCCCTCCTCCATCCCACCCCACAGTCTCACCCATCTAGGTCATCACAGAGCACCAGAGCTGAGCTCCCTGTGCTATATAGCAGGTTCCCACTAGCTATCTATTTTACACATGGTAGTGTATTTATGTCAAACCTAATCTCCCAATTCATCCCACCCTCCCCTTCCCTCCCTGTGTCCACACGTCCATTCGAAACGGCACAAGTAAACTTTTGAAAGTGATGGATATGTCTATTAATCAATTGCAGTGATGGTTTCACAGATGTATGCCTATGTCCCAAACACATCACATTGCATATATTAGATATGTATGGGGTTTTGTAGGTCAATTATACCCCAATAAAACTTTAAAAAACCCCAGCATCTGCAATATAAACAAGTATGGTGAATGAGTCTTCAGCACATTAAAATTTTCAGATCACTATATTGGTCTATAAATCTGTGCAAGCAAGTGTATGTGTATGTGCCCCATTTTTATTCCCATGCTCATGCAACCTGGAAGAGTGCTAATGGATGGTTGTGGGCACCACATATTATTAATTTAACGCTTCTAGGACACGATTTGTATTTAAAGTTTCATAATTTTAACTGATGAATTTAAAACTAAGTCAGTTAATGCTAACAAAGAAGGTATGTTATGAATTAATCTTTGTTTTAATATGTTAACTATTTGCATTTGAGCACACGATAATTGGGCAAGCTCCACATAGATTGCAACTTTGTGAAATGATCACCACAGTCAAGCTAACATACTCATTATCTCACATAGTTACCATTTTCTTTCTTTCTTTCTTTCTTTCTTTCTTTCTTTCTTTCTTTCTTT
>NW_021703776.1:76541660-76580224 GCF_005190385.1 Monodon monoceros | reverse complement strand
TTTCTTTCTTTCTTTCTTTCTTTCTTTCTTTCTTTCTTTCTTTCTTTCTTTCTTTCTTTCTTTCTTTTTTTCTTTTTTAAACTTAAAGACTTACTTTTTAAAGAGCAGTTTTAGGTTTCACAGCAAAATTTAGAGGAAGGTATAGGGTTTTCCTATATATCCCCTGCTTCCACACATGTGTAACCTCCCCCATTATCAACATTTCCCCACCAGAGTGGTACATTTGTTACAATTGATGAGTCTACATTGACACATCATAATTACTCAAAGTCCATAATTTACTTTAGCTTTCACTCTCGGTGTTGTACAGGCTATGGATTTGAACAAATGTATAGTGACATGTATCCATTATTATAGTATCCTGCAGAGTATTTTCCCTGCCCTAAAAATCTTCAATGCTCTGCCTACTCATCAACCCTCCCACCCCATCCCCAAACCCCTGGCAACTACTGATCTTTTTACTGTCTTCATAGTTCTTCCTTTTCCAGAATGCCATATAGTTGGAATCATTCAGTATGTACTTTTCAGATTGGCTTCTTTTACTTACTAACAGGCATTTAAGATTCTTCTATGTCTTTTCCCAAGTTGATAGCTCATGATATATACATTGATACATGTATACATTGTGAAATGATGATGACAATCAAGGTAATTATCATATCCATCACTTCAAATAGTTACTATACTCCCTCTTTTCTTTCTTCCCTCCCTCCCTCCCTCCCTCCCTCCCTCCTTTCTTTCTTTCTTTCTTTCTTTCTTTCTTTCTTTCTTTCTTTCTTTCTTCCTTTCTTTCTTCCTTTCTTTCTTTCTTTCTGTGGTGAGAACAGTTTGGATCTACTTTCTTAACAAATTTCAAGTATACTATACAGTATCATTAACTATGGTCACCGCATTGCACGTTAGATCTCCAGCATGTATTTATTTGGCATAACTGAAAGATCCAACTTCAATCTTTTGCATGTGGCTATCTAATTTCCTCAGTACTACTTACTGAAGGGATTATTCATTCCCAGTTGAATGATCTTGGCACCCTTCTCAAAATCAATTGGCCATAGATGTATGGGTTTGTCATGTGGAGAGGCATGGGCTGACTCTTGTTTCTTGGAGTTAAAGATCATAGAAGGGCATCACATTTGGCTGGCTCAGGCACTGTTGCATACTTTCCAGCCAAATAGAGTCCACGGTGTGGGACTCTTCTACAAGTCGCAGTGTCCCTCCTCAGTCAATTCTTGAAGCAGGACTGAGGCCATGTGTGAGCCCCATTCTGTACACCGACTGGCATTTTCTCAAAGCTATCTCAGAAACTGAGATTTGACAGATGGTATTCTTCCAAGCTGCTGGGGTCATCCAACAAAAGGAGAAATGTTGCCAAGTGAAACTAGATTTTGCTGGAATTTTTGGATTATTGATTCAATCTCTTCACTTTTTATAGGTCTTTTCAGATTTTCTATTTCTTTTTTCTTTTTTTTTTTTTTTTGCCGTACGCGGGCCTCTCACTGTTGTGGCCTCTCCCGTTGTGGAGCACAGGCTCCAGACACGCAGGCTTAGCGGCCATGGCTCACGGGCCCAGCCGCTTCGTGGCATGTGGGATCTTCCCGGAGCGGGGCACGAACCCGTGTCCCCTGCATCGGCAGGCGGACTCTCAACCACTATGCCACCAGGGAAGCCCTGATTTTCTTTTTGATATTTCATTTATCTCTGCTCTAATCTGTATTATTTCCTTTCTTCTGCTACTTTTGGGTTTAGTTAACTCTTCCTAGTCCCTTACAGTTTAAAGTTACGTTGTTGATTTGAGATCTTTCCTCTCTTTTAATTTTCAGCTATTACTTTCATTCTGAGCACTGCTTTCACTCATCCATAAGTTTCTGTAGGTTGCATTTTCCTTTGTGGAGGAAGGCAGGAAGAAAGAGTATGAATTCATCTTGGAATATGTTGAGTTGAGGTACCTGTGAGACAGATAGAAATGTATTTGTACCTGGGATTCAGGAAAAATGTGGACTTCAAATACAGATTTGGGAATAGTTCACATATAGTTAGAAGTCATATAGGTGGAGAATAATTAAACCCACGTCAGTGGCGGAAAGGTGGAAAGTATACACAAAAAGGGAAAAGTCTCTCAGGATGCCAATATTTGAAAATTGGTTGGGAAGACGCCAGCAAAAGAGGCTGAGAAGCAGATGGTAAAGAACTGGGAGTGGGGATGGGAGCAAAAACATAGTGTTTCAAGAAAGAAGTGGAACATTGTAATGAAAGATGCAAAGATGCTGAAATGTTGAGAGATAGGAAGAGTGAAAAATACCCTCAGGATCTGATGACCTGGGATAAATGGCAGTCTTAGAGGGTACAGTGGAGGGATGTGACCAGATTGGATGGTTAGAGATATGGAGGTAGACACTGGTTTCAGAGGTTTAAAGGACAGAAGAGGCATAAGGTGGCAGCTGAATAGTAACATAAGGTTGAAGGAAAAATTTTTTTCATGGAGTGACTTCAAAAAGTTTAAATGTTGATAAGAAGAAACAATATAAAGGGAGATGAAGAGGTTTAAGGGGAAAAGGGATCATCAATATCCTGTCATTCCTAAAAAATGATAAATTATTTATTGCCTTGAAGGTTGGTTTGTTTTTTTAAGCATACACCTCATTTCTTCAGCTAAGTATTAGTCCTTTGGTGATAGGTCATTCTCCTATTTGGATTTCCAAGCTCTCAATCCCCAAATTCACCCCCTGCCACACACACACACATACACACACCCTGCAGACACACACACATTCCCTAGTGGTGATGGTACATAATTGATACTTCATAAATATTTGCTTGTCACTGATAGTTCAAAATATTTAAAGGTTAGTGACCTAGAAAAGGCATTTCTCAGCAACTTTGCCAATAGCTTTCTTCTCTATTGTAATAGAAAATGATAAACCATGTCCTCATTCTCTCATTAACATTCATCAGCAATAGATGAATAGTAAATCCTCACTGAATAATTTAGCTTCAAATATTTACCCTTTGATGTACAAGTAAGGTATGGCTGGAAAACACCATGTACTGAATCTGTTCTTAGAAGGTATCCTTTTAGTATATTTAATACTTTAAATGCCAGATGAAACTCTGAGAAACAGAACAAAAAGCTTCAAAGAAAGTTTCAAATTCCTGTGATGAATTTACACCTATCCTCCCTAGCCCTCCCCTTGCTCCATCTCCATTTTACACTTGCGATTGAAAACCTAACTGAGGAGTCCTGGGCCACTATCTTTGTTCTTCATCCTGGGCTCAGATATTAATGGTCAAGAGGTTTGTATTATATACTTTTTCAACTCCAACTATATTTCTAAGACCTTACAATTTCCTGAGCACTGGGGATTCACCAAGGAGGCATCGATAGAGGCGTTGAATTGGTAGGAAGAACGTTGAACCAAAACAGATCCAGGTTCAAATCCTGCCTCTGCCATTTAAAAATTCCCACTTGCACAAGAGACTTAATTGAGCCTCCAGGTCCTTGTTTTTAAAGCGAGATTGTGTTTACTTACCAAGCTCCTTAACTAGTGTCAGGATTAAAGATAAATGGCCTGGCGCCCTGTGAGCCCACAATGAATGGTTGCATTTTACTGGAGTAATGAGCACAGTTTCTTTCGTCTTGTTCCTACCTTCACCTTCAGCAGGAAAATTTTGTGATTTCAGTTCCTTCTCTCTCCTAGATTTCTTATTTGGGCCAATTTATGCTCAAACCTGTGATGTGTGGAGGGGGAGGTCCTGGACCATTTTTCTTGTTCCTGCGTTTGGTGATAAATGGAACACATGATTGAGATTCACTGACTATAATTATGGCAACTTTACTTGGCAGCTGAGCTTCTTCTGCTCTTTTATGTCTTAGAAAGTGACATTTATTAATATTTAGCTTTTGTTTATGTGCCTACCTAGTGGTGTGTGTTGTACAGGTAATGCAAAAATGTCCACTTTTTGGGCTTCAGGAGCTAAAACGATGGACAGCTCTATTCACGCCCTTGTAGGGTAAAAAGTAGAGAGCAGTTGTGTGCGGTCAGGGGTGCCACTCTCTGACCCAGTGTGCTTTCTATCCCAGGTCTATATATACTCTCAGTCTGTTTCATGTGTGCATTCGAGATTCCAAGAGCTCTGCAGGAGAGCATTTGGTCAGCACACAGAGCAGCGTGATGGCCTGCAGGGTCTCTTCCAGGCTGCAAACCTAAGAGGCAGATAGATGTCAGGTTAAGTTTTCTCCCACCTGTGATTCCTAAGGGACGTAGCTCTACTGGGCTGTAGGTAAGGGATTCTGCCAGGATCCCAGAATCAGGCAGTCTCCACAAAGCAACTGAACAGAAGGTAGAGAAGACAGGAGTCAGAGTTGAGGACTCTGGGGGGACTTAGAGACAAGCCTGACTCCTTACAGCCTGGCTGTGGAAACGGGCCAAGAGCTATTGAGAGCTCGTCGCTTAGCAACAGGACACCAGATAATAAAGGGGAGTTGGAGGCTTTTTAGGTTCCCAGACTGCAGGTAATTTTTCTAGGGGGAGTCTGGAAAGCATGTTCTTATATCTTTTTCTTTTCTGGAATCTAGCATTTGTTCGGCCTGTCCATTAGTCAAGAGAATGTAGTTAGTGAGCCCTCCCTCACTCACCCCCAGTGAGATCTGGGGGTTCTGTCCCTTCAGCAGTGTGAGCACAGATACTATATATTTAAAATCGAAAGCTCAGGGGTAAGTGGGTGAGTGCCACTTAGTGCAAAGTAGCAGCAGCCTCTGCATATATTTCTGAGTAAGAAGGCAGATGGAAAATAGCAGCTGTGATAAGAAAGTGGTAAATAAAACGTCAGCAGAAGTTCTTAAAAGAAATATCAAAGAGTGATGGCATCTTCTACTTGGGAAATATTTGTAATTCCTAGGTTTCCTTGTCCTGTGAATAACAAGCTGTCGAAAACCAGGTTATGAGAACTGCAGTGAAAAATACGAGTTATGGGCTTCCCTGGTGGCGCAGTGGTTGAGAGTCCGCCTGCCGATGCAGGGGACACGGGTTCGTGCCCCGGTCCGGGAAGATCCCACATGCCGCGGAGCGGCTGGGCCCCGTGAGCCATGGCCGCTGAGCCTGCGCGTCCGGAGCCTGTGCTCCGCAACGGGAGAGGCCACAACAGAGAGAGGCCCACGTACCGCAAAAAAAAAAAAAACAACAAAAAAAAACGAGTTAGCCGTGCTCTTCTAGCCTAAGGAGGCAAATAGGTACCAGTCTGTGATCGGTAAGAAAATTGAGAGCAAGCACTTAAACATTTTTAGCAATTCGACAGAGTAACTGTATGTGTGTTGAATCTAATTTTTTTAAAAATCAAGCCTTATATTTTTATGTCTTTTTGCTTTATTTTATAGTAATTCATTTTTATTGTATTAAAATAAAAGAATTAGTCCCTATGGATTAAAAATTAAAATCAAACAAACATAGAAAAAATCTGGCCCTTAGACACAGATAGTTTGAGAAGCACTGCTCTAGACCAGGGGTCAACATGCTTTTTAAATAAAGGTCCAGGTACTAAATATTTTAGGATTTGTGGACTGTACGGTTTCGATTGCCACTAGTAACTCAGCTGTTAAAGGACAAAAGCAGCCGTTGACAATACATAAATGAATGGATATAATCACGGTCCCATAAAACTTTATTTATATAGACAAAGAATAGAAGATTTTGATTAAGCACTTATGGGGTAAACCCTGAGATGCTACATTTCTGGCAGTCTCTCAGATGACGCTATGCTTCTGGTTCATGGTCCCATTCTGAGAGGCAAGTCTTGATAAAAGAATTTGGAAGGTGAACGTGAAAAGACACGGGGAAACCCCTCTGCCACTTAGGAGTGGAGTAACTGTGGGGGAAGTTATTCATCTTCCAAACCTTAGTTTTCTCATCTGAAAAAGGGAGGTGATAATTTTACCATATTTAATTTCCATGAAGTTTAAATAAAATTAAGTATGTTAAAAAGTTTTATAAATTATGCAAAAAATAATGCTAAAAGTTGTAATGTAGATATACAGTGCTCCACGGCCCTTACTTTTCTTTAAACGACTTTAAACTGTGTGAAGATATGTATGCAAGTTAACGTTTATCTACATAGGGAAGTTCATTTTTACTTGAAGTACCTCAATCACAAATACACACTATGTCTGTGGTTAGTTAGCATCTGTAGGACCTTGATTATGGGTCCACATCACAGAGGTGGCTATGAGAGGCATCTCAAAAAATCCTGTGTAAGTATGCATTAGACACTTTGTTAACACTGGTGTTAAAAACCCAGTATTTATTGTGAAAATGAGTGCAGTTCAATAAATGGCTAAAAAGACCTCAGGTATGAACAAAGTATACATATAATGAATCAGCCAGTCCAGCAATCTAGCACCTTAGAGTTGACCTTTAAGCACAGAAGACCTTCCAGTCTTATCCTTTACGCTACAGAACTCAGTTCGGTCCAACAAGAAATTTCAAGAAGAATGCAGTCAGAACAGTGTTGCATTTTTTCACTGAAAGGAGTTTCCTTGCCAGGATTTGTCAGAGCCCCTGAAAGGACAAGAACTTGGGACTTCACCATGCCTACAGAACAGGCTTTATGACACTTTTTGTGTCTACTGGCTAGTAAATATTTGTGTAAGAGGCAAGATGCAATATAAGACATACTTTCCATTGCCTAGTAGTGAGGCTGTAGGAGGGGAGACACATAGCTCCATCCACTTCTAATTTCTCAAACCTAGCAGTGTGAATGGCCAAATTGGCTTCAGACAGTTTGCCACATCTGATGCCATCATCGTTTTTACAGCACATGATCCTGCTAAAGATGATTATTTTCCTTTTTCCTCACCTTCTAAGGGAAGGTGCGAGGAAGACATCTTGGAATTACTGACAGAAGCTGTCCCCACGTGGAGGAGAAGGGCATCTTGAGTCACTGAAGACAGCTGTGTTCAGAAGGGCAGGTATACAGTGGCAACTGGTCCTTTTGTCTACAACATGGACTTGTAATGGGACCCTTGGTATGCAGAAACAGTGACAGAAAACAACTTTGTGTAGAATGGAATAGGGTATGGTTTTCCAGGCTTTAAAACAGAAAAACTGGCAGATCTGAGAAAGAGAGAACCCTTGGGGAAATAGAAATGAGATTCTGGGTCCTAAAGTGGAAAGCAGCTAAGTTGATTCTGATACAGTGTTCTCAGGGCCAGGGGTCACCTCTGGATATGGCTGTAAGAAAACCGTCCTTATATTTGTAGTAGGAAGCAAGTCCAAGCAACCTTAACCTTGAAGACAAGGTGACCTTTAAAGACTAAACGAGGCATATGGTGTGTTTTAAAACTCTTCTGGGCACTTGAAAGCCCTTAGTCGGAATCTCCATTCAGGGAAGGGGAGGTAAGGGTTCTGGGTGGATGCATTGTTGGGCTCAACAGCTTTCTTGAGTTAGATGGTAACCTGAGAGTGACTGTGTAGGACCTGAAAATGAGGGCTAAGAGCTGCAAACTGGGGAGCTCAACTGGGGAGTCCTCTAAGCTAACCCGGACTAAGAGAATGAGATCCTCCCTCAGAAAGATCCGCAGTGTCCTGGGACAGATCAGCACCACCAGAGCAGCACCAGTTCTCAAGAGTGACACCATGTGGCAGTGAGAAGAAAAGCAGCCTTGACTGAAGTCTCCAGTATTCTCCTGGCTTGGATGTTAACGTTGGATTGACTCCTTCCTTTCAACTACATCAGCTGCGTGACACTTGATAATTCATGGAGAAGACATAGCCATGAAAAGTGAGATGGCTGATAATAAGGGAATGGGATCTTATGTCGTTGACTAGAAAATAAGGTCTCTCTCATTTGTGAAAGAGTTCATGGATTTGTTGTAGGAATGAAATAAAATAACCAGTGTATAGATTTCTTGAAAAGAGCAAAATAAAATAATATTACTAATCATAAAGGTATCATAGGTCGTACATATTACAATTATTATCATAGTCTGGCAATTTTATGTCAGATAAAGTAAACGTCCTAGGCAACTGTTGTCCTTCTTGCTTTACTTTGTGCTTTTTACATTTTCATATCTAGAGGGCCGTCATTGGTTGAGTTGTGTCCCCCAAAAGATATGTTCAAGTCCTAACCCCCAGTACTTGCAAATGTGACTTTATTTGGAAAAAGGATTCCAGCAGATGTAATCAAGTTAAGATGAGGTCAAGTTGAGTGGGCCCTAATCCAATATGACTGATGTCCTTAATGAGAAAGGAGAGACACAGAGAGAAACACACACAGGGGAATTCTGTGTGATGCCGGAGGCAAAGATTGGAGTTATGCTGCCATGAGTCAAGGGACGCTGGTGCTCCCAGGAGACAGAAGAAGCAAAAAAGCACTTTGCTTTAGAGGAGTCTGAGGAAGCATGGCCCTGCCAACAATTCCAGAACTGTGAGAGAATAAATTTCTGTTACTTTAAACCACCAAGTTTGTGGTGCTTTGTTATAGCAGCCCTAGAAAATTAACACAAAGCCTAATAAATTGAAAAATGGAGAATTTTCTTATCACTTAGACAGAATGGTGTCAAAAAACCCAGACGAGGTACTGATAAGTGTAAAAATATAAAGACCTTCCCCCGTAGCTTGAGGTTGACAAATGAGCTTAATCAAGGCTGGAATCTCTTTGTAGAAGGTGCATTTGGCAGCTTACAGGACAGTTAAAGGAGCCCAACAGATGGGACTTTTTTCAGGCATTTGAGGGGAATAGAAATGGAACATTGTTCAACTTCTGCCTTCCTCGAGACTTCCTGCTCTTCCCCTTCTCCTGTCTTTTCCCCGTCTTTTCTCTTCTCTTTCTCTTCCCCCTTGACCCAGTAACCTCTGCAAAGGTTTCTCCACTTTAAAATATCTTTAGTAGAGTACTGAAATAAGAAAGCTAGTTTAAAAACCTTGCTAGCTAAAAGATGATCAACAATTTCCTAGAAAGCTGTCCTGAAACCCTTCTCACCTTGGGAACTGAAGTGTAAGCAAAGAAATTCCCCAAGACCCAAGTGATAACCTAGGACTTCAGCCAATAGGCTAAATCCCCTGTTGTTTCTCAAAGTTAGTTGACGAATATACTAGACAGTTGGTTTCTTTCCCTGAGGAAGCACCTAGTTCTGAGCCTGGGTGCATTTAAAAGAAAGGGAGTAGAATAACAGGTGTATCAGTGACCAACTTGTTCTTCCCGAGAATTGGGACATGTCAAGGAAGGGAACGTGGAGTCTTCTGGAAAGAAACATAAACTCCCCACCCCCCCTTCACCCCCAAACACACACCCCTCACAGAGCTGCTCAGGAGTGACAGGGGAATCTCCAAGGGAGAGGAAAACTGAGATATACAAGCTCTGAGGCTTGAGATGGAAACACCAGCAGGGGAATCTTCTGAGTTAGTTTCCTAGTAACACAAAGCCAGTGAAATTTTGGCATTTTATCTTCTTTCCTTGAGAATAATGACTCCTGAGAAGAGTCTGAACAATAAAAAAATGAGAAAAGGAAGAACTTACAGATGGCTAACCTGTCATTGGACTCCTGTATCTTAACAACAAAATAAAATTATTATAATGCCTGGATTGTCATTAATCCATGTCTGTTCAGTGATTAATTAGAACAGATTCTAGCTCTGTGATGTAAAACCCTAAAATGGCCATATTCTTATTTGGGGCCTTGGAGTTATGAACTGACTTAAGCCAATGTGGCCATTCACAACTGTGAGATATCAGAAGAACCTAAGCCTAGAGGTAGAGAAGTCTCTAGGTGTCCTCTTCCACACCTTCACAATCAGGAGAAATGTCAGATCAAAGCAAGGGTCAGAGCAAGTCTATCTGCCACAGAGCAAACATTTGTGAGCAAGCCGGCCCCCACACATGAGCTACACTGTTCTTCCCACTCCAGGGAGGTTGCAGTTCTCTGTCCTTTTATGCACACTCAAGTATTTTTCATGAAACGTTCATTCAAGACAGAATGTGATACTATTCTAGAAGCAGTATTCAGCTAGATTTCTAGTCAGAAGTCAGGTCCTGGATACTTGAGTGAGATTCGTAGTATCCTTAAGTGATGAGATCCAGCACTAAATTGAAATCCTTTATCCCAGGGATTTATATGATCTGCACAAGGGAGGTGCTTGTACAATATTTCTAGACAGTTCTCAGATCTTAGACATCATTTATTTTACCAACTAAAGCTTACTCCTGAATATCCTTTATGCAATTAAGAACCTCTCTAGTAAAGACTTGGATATGGAATACTGAAACTTTTAGAAGCTGCCTCTGGAATCTGATCAGAGCTTTTCAGTTATTAACAAACCATCCTTAAAGTAAGTATATCTGATTAGAGTACTAAAAGTATTTGCTAACTTATCCCACCTCCCATCCCCAAGGGTTACATAAGTTAACTTACATACATCACATTATTCAAAATACATTTAGAGAACTTAACATCTAGCCTTCTTGTTCCACCAGATGTTCATTTTCCTTTGAGTTATTAAAACCTGCTCTGCAATTTTTATTCGCACAAAAGAATAAATAATAATAGCTTTGAATATGTGCATGGGGGAGGAGATAGAAATGGAAACCTTTTGTTTTTAAATTTTTTTTAAGGATATTTATTTATTTATGGCTGCGTTGGGTCTTCGTTGCTGTGTGCGGGGCTCTCCCAGTTGCGTCGAGCGGGGGCTACTCTTCCTTGCAGTGCTCGGGCTTCTCATTGCGGTGGCTTCTCTTGTTGAGGAGCACGGGCTTTAGGCACGTGGGCTTCAGTAGTTGTGTCACGTGGGCTCAGTAGTTGTGGCTCGCGGGCTGTAGAGCACAGGCTCAGTAGTTGTGGTGCATGGGCTTAGTTGCTCCGTGGCATGTGGGATCTTCCTGGACCAGAGCTCGAACCTGTGTCCCCTGCATTGGCAGGCAGATTCTCAACCACTGTGCTGCCAGGGAAGTCCCTGGAAACCTTTTTTATATTAAAAATAGAACTGATCCTACAAAATCAGCTCCCTTATGTCACTTAGCACCCTCCCCTGCCACCCTCAGTCAATCAGCTGTCTGAACCAGGATGCTGATAGCCAAAGGGGGAAGAGAAACATGTATCATCTTAAGACACCTCTCTTTAAGTTTGGTGCTGATGTTTAAAAACATTAAGTGATGACACTGAGCCATCACAAGCAGTGACCACTGCTGTATCTCACCAGGTAATATTTACCTTGTTGAACTTATTTAAGACCAGAGACTGGTTCTTAGCCTACGAGGTTCAGAATTTGAGTTTGCCAGCGTTTTAGAACTGATTGGATTTGGGGATGCCTACCCATGCTAATTAAGCAACCAAGTGACATATACAGACTGGCAATGTTTAATTCACAATGAAAACAACAACTGCCAAGTGGACCTAATACTAACATTCATTTGACCAATATATTTTCTCCCTGTGTGCAAGCCACTGGGAAAATCAAATGATCAAGCTTGCAGCTGAACAAGGAGAGAAGGGCTTGGTTATATGATAGGAATATTTTATACCATTGAGCTCTGCCAGGGTTTCCATTATAGGTACAGACCTGCCAAGGGTACTATTTCCTCATGTTGATTCAACAGGTAGCCTTATGCCCCATCCCCAGCTTGGATGGGAAATGAATTTTGTCTCTGAAAATCTCCTTTTTTTATGCTTTCATGGCTAGAACACTTCCTTCGACAAAACACATCTCCTCTATAAAGATGAAAGCATCTTCAGTCTGGTTAAAATAAAGCCTGGTGGTTCTTGGAGCCTAGGGAGTTTGCATATCTGTTTTGAGCTATTAGTCAATTTTATGGTTCAACTCACATGGCAACTTTATTTCTAGCAGAATGAATTATCGTAGGCACATCTTGTTCCTCCATTCACCACTTATAGCTAACGATTCTTCTTCTAATCAACACAAAAGTAAAGCACAGAAGTCTTGTGTTATTAGAAGTGAAATTTTAGGACACTAGCATTTAGAATAGTGATTTGAATAGACATTGGTAAATAACTGTTGAGTTAATAAGTTAGTAAATGCCACTCATATAAGCTCTGGAAAGAACTTTAAAAAGTGGTGAAATAAAGGCAGGGGCGTCTTCTGATAACCTAGATAACTTGGCACTGCCATCAAAAGCTTGGAGCCTAGGCGTTCAGTCCACACTTGCTGTTCTGAGTGAGTTTCCTTGCTGTCAGAGGGAAGGAATCATATCCAACAACTGGATATGAATCAGCCAGTAAGTCATGGGGAACCTAAAACCATGTGGAATGTTTCCAACAGCCTCAATCCTGATCTGCAGAAAGAAATGCTTTGCCTCACCCCTCTCCCCCTGTACCCCAGCACTGAGATCCCACACGTTTGTTCTCTCTCAACAGGAATAAATAAAACAGCAATCCAGGTTTAATGAGGGGGAGGCATCATGACAAGAGATAAAAGGGGGAGAAAATGTACTGGAAAGAGCTTTGATAATTAATTAGCAAAGAAAGGTAACTCGTTTTGTTAAATTCCAGAGCTGTAAGTAACCTACTTTTGAAATCATGCGTGCATTAGGAAAACTTCTGTTAAATCACTTTTATTCGACTGTGCTCTGATTATTTCCTTTTCCTTTGAAATATGATCTCCTCTTTAGAGGTTTTAGCCTACTTAAAAACTTTACATTTTCAAGATGCATTATGATACCACGTTCTGCTTTGCTTTACTTTGTCTCAAGAAAGAACCATAGTAAAAAAGGAACAAATCATTTTTTACTGTTTTGTTTCTGTACTCTGTTTTTTTTTTTTTTTTTAATGGTACGCGGGCCTCTCACTGCTGTGGCCTCTCCTGTTGCGGAGCACAGGCTCCGGACGCGCAGACTCAGCGGCCATGGCTCACGGGCCCAGCCGCTTCGCGGCATGTGAGATCTTCCCGGACCGGGGCACGAACCCGTATCCCCTGCATCGGCAGGCGGACTCTCAACCACTGTGCCACCAGGGAAGCCCCTCTGTTTTGTTGTTGTATATGCTTTCTTCTTTATCAAGATCATTCTCGCCCAAGATAAAAGTTTTTCTATATATATATATATTTTTTGGTAATAAAGAGTCAGTTATTTTGAGGCTAGCTGGGGTTACCTGGAGTTATACATTAATAACAAAATTTAAAATATTATAAAAATTAACAGCTCTCTAGAGAAAGTAAAAGGGATAGCTTTCTCAGTTTCAAAGTAAGCCAGTGGGATATTTATAAAGGTGTATCTTATCATTAGTCTCTCTAGCTTTGATCGTTTCAGTGCCTACCCAGGTGGTTCCAAATCAAAATCACTTTCCTCCTTGCCTTTCCAGCCTCACCTCTCACCGTTCCTCACCCCTGCTCCCTTTCTGTGCTCAAGCTATACTGAAAACTTGCAACTTCAGGAATGTGCCACCCTTTCTCTCCCCTTCTAGCCCATGTACCTGTTGTTCCTGTCACCTATGAGGCTAGTTCCTCATCACACTACCTCCCATCCACCTGGTTAAACATTACTCTCTTTTCAACACTTACCTTACAGGACTCTATCAACCATGGTTCCATCACTTAGGACTGAAATGGCCTGTACATTCTATCCTCCAGAAACATTTGTTGAATGAAATAGTAAAATGATTGAACAAATGAGTACTTCATTAATCCTATTTTTGAATGGATAGGACTAGAAGTTTCTTCTCAGCCCTTCTACTTCACAAATTTTACTCTTGCTGTCCATGTTGTTGGCACCAGTAATTTCCTTATAAATTTTTAGAATGTTGCTGCTCTGTAAATATTATTTACATAGAATTATGGTCTTAAATTCAGAGGTCCTTAAATTCCTTCTTTGTAAACATGACTTTTAAGCATTCGTTCATTCACTTATTCATCAACTGTTTAATAAAGCTCTTACACAGCCCATTGATTCAATGGTGATTTTTCAGAGCAATATTTAGGGAATGTCTTGTCCCCATAGTCCCTTTCTTTTCTTTCCTATTATTTTTTATTTTGAGTTACTCCATATTGGGACTCATCCAATACATTAAAAAATATCAGAAAGAGAAAAAATTGTATGTATCAATTTCACTACTTATTTTCTCTGGTGACACGTATTCTAAGGAGAATGCACTATATTGCCTTTGGGAGAGGTGTGGGGGATAACGAGAGTATATGAGAAAGACATTATTTATAGTTGGTATATGGCCACCACCAGAAAATTTAAATGGTATTGAATGAACTCCCCTTTTGGCTAGTTACCCTACATTTTGAAATTTGAATCTTGATCTACAATGTTAAAAAATATTATCAGGTTTGTTTGGCTTTTAAAACAAAAATTCCTGTTGCAAACCATTTTCTTTTGATTATAGCTTAAAATAATGCTTTAGATATATATATATGTTCATAAAGCATACTTTCATTACATAAAGCATATGTGTGTGTGTATATATATATTATATATATAGTAATCTGTGCCATCTAAAAACTGATTCAAAAGTGAGAGTGCATGGACTTATATATACTACCAAACGTAAAATAGATAGCTAGTGGGAAGCAGCCGCATACCACAGGGAGATCAGCTCGGTGCTTTGTGACCACCTAGAGGGGTGGGATAGGGAGGGTGGGGGGGAGGGAGACGCAAGAGGGAAGAGATATGGGGATATATGTATATGTATAACTGATTCACTTTGTTATAAAGCAGAAACTAACACACCATTGTAAAGCAATTATACTCCAATAAAGATGCTAAAAGAAAAGTGAGTTACCATATTTTTTCAATTCTGAGGTCCCATTATGAACAGAGAGGGAAAAATACTACCTTGTTTAATAAATACACTGATTGTAAGACATACTGTGAAAGGAAAATCAGAATGGAGTCAGTATTGGTAGGAGCTAAAATGGAGCGAGGAAGCCATTGAGGAAGTGTGGCTTATGCACGTCTCAGCCGGGATGGAACCCACAATGTTCCAGAATCAGCCTATCTATTTATCAGACCCTTACCTTAAAATAACTTGCAACAGCCTATCCCTTAAGGACAAATATTTACTTTCTTGAGTCAGGGTCAATCATAATTCTTGCCAGACAACTTTAACAACCTTGTGGCTTTTGCCTTTATAAGGTCCTGACTCATTCTCTTCCCCAGAACGCTCTTTTGGTTTTATCCAAATCTGTGTCTCCTGAATTGCAGTTCCTAAGACTCCAAATAAACTTTTTTCTTATTTGCAGCCTTCTGCATTTTCCTGGTTGACAGTATACCAGTTTTAGAACAGTAAAAGCATACAAATGAGGATTTTGAAATCAAAGATATAGTATGTATTTTTTTATTCAGCCAGAAACTGAGCTTGATTATGTAGTCCTTGCTATACAAGTATATTCTACATTTTTCCATTTAAATGTGTAGGATGGACACAGAATTTCAGCTGGTTTCTAAATATGACTAAATGAAAACCTTGATTTCTCTACAATGAAGAAATAGCGGTATTTCATATGTCTCTTGTCAAAGTTGTAATGGTTTTCTGTCTGCATGTATGTGTACAGGTTACACTGCCTCTTGGCTAAGCATTTCAGTATTGGCATTTTGCTGCCACTCCATCATTTGACTATGCGATATTTTCTTTTATCTTTAGTTTCATCCAGAGATGTGCCAAAGCCCAAGCATAATTCCAGAATGGAACAAAAGTATTATTGGGGGCTGAGTGTTATTATTTAAAGCATCATGTTGATCTAAAGTATGGCTTATTCTCATTTCTGCCATTCATTTTATGTAATCAACAGTTAATCAAATTAGAGTTTTGTCATTACCATAGTCCAGTGTTTTTCAAAGTGTGGGCTAAGGATCACCTGCACCAGAGTCTCCTGGGTTCTGGCAGACATAGTAATTCCTGGACCCCACCTTTGACCTCCTGTACTTGAATATCAGAGGCTGGGCTCTGGAATTTGTATTTTTAACAAGTTCTCCAAGAGACTTTTATGCGCCCTGAAGTTTGAGAATTCTGTATAGTGCAGCATGCACTCAGGAGCTAGACTGTCTGGGTTTGAATCCCTGTTAAAAGCAGAGTGACCTCAGACAAATGATCTACACTGGGACTCAGCTTACTCCTTTGAAAAATGAGATAATGTTAGTGCCTTCCTCATAAGGATCTTTTGAGGATTAAATGAGTGAATATTTGGGGCTTCCCTGGTGGCGCAGTGGTTGAGAGTCCGCCTGCCGATGCAGGGGACACGGGTTCGTGCCCCGGTCCGGGAAGATCCCACATGCCGCAGAGCGGCTGGGCCCATGAGCCATGGCCGCTGAGCCTGCACGTCCGGAGCCTGTGCTCCGCAACGGGAGAGGCCACGACAGTGAGAGGCCCGCGCATCCTAAAAAAAAAAAAAAAGAGTGAATATTTGTTCAGCACCTAAAACAGTGTTTAACATGTAATAAACACCATATAAGTAGTGTTTTCCTAAATCTGTAGAAACCAGGGAAAAATAACAGATGTTTATTTAACAGATATTTAGCAAACGCCCTCTATGCATTGGGCGCTGATGCCAGGCTGCAAAGTGCTTGCATTCTACTGGAGGGATTTCGTGCAAACACTCATGCACTCTGCATGTGTATGTGCTTAGACCTTCAATAGAGATCGCATGATTAATCCTTATGGTCCTAAGAAGTAGGTAATATTATTCTCATCTTATTGCAAATGACTAAACTGAATCACAAAGAGGTTAAGTAATTTGGCAAAGTTTGGGTAGCTACTAAGTGATGGCATTGGTAATGAACATGGGCAGCTGGACTCCAGTACATGTTCTTTTAACTTTGATGTCCTGACAGGGATGTACTCCATTAAAAGGACTGCTCAAGTGACCAAGCCTGAGTTGACTCTTGGATGAATGATGATATATCTGGAGGAGAGAAAAGAACTGGGATACAAAGGTTTCACTTCCCAGTAGGTATGGGTGGGGTTGGCTCTTGCCCCTTCCTTGGGGATTCGGCTCAGATGCTATTGTATTCACAGAAAGTGAAGAGTCTCAAAAATTATATTTTTAATAGACACAAGTTTAATTCAGAGTTCAATCTTGTTTAAACGCTATTGGCTGGATAATCAAACAACCTAATTGTTCCAAATAGCTATGTTAACCTATTTAAGTCTATAATTGGTGTCACCTGGTGGTCAAGTTGCTCAGCAGGCTTTTTGGGGTTGGGCTCTATATTGTTTTCTTTCTATTGAAAGGAGAAAGTGATTTAAGGTGTGGTATCCATGAATAGTACCTTATATTTACATGAAACCTCTCTCTAGGTGTGGAAAGACTTTCATGGCTACTCCCTTTCAGTTTTGGATGTGTGGTTAGAGGTCGTGATTATGGATCAAGACTGGGAATTATTCAACTTCTAGTGTGCCATTTGTTTACATGGGGAATGAGTTTCATGATTATAGAGAAGAAGAGATTTTGTGAAGTAATTCACCCCTTTGTATCCAAAGAGAACCCTTTCCTTCATAACTACATTGGAAATGATTAGGTAAGAATGGAGGACTGTGTCATTAGTAAAACTTTTGGAGTATGGTAGTTGGAGAGGAAGGTGCTTAAAAACCAAACTGGGCCAAGTAGACAAGAAGACTAGAATTTCTATTTGCTGTTTGATATAGGGATTAAAGTATACATTCAGCAATTTTCAAATTTCTTCTGGTATGAATTGTACTAAGTTTAAAAATTCATAAAATAAACATGAGTCTTTTGGCCCTACTGCCCACAATCTTTACTGCTCCACTTTATTGCTTCCTTGACATGTAGACAAAGCATCATCAAATTTGCAGATTTTTAAAGGGGTTTCAGAAATCTGGATTTCTGAACTGTGAAATCCTCTGAATTTTAAATTTGCCCATTGTATTTTAAACATTGGGTGGGTGGGACAAAACACATTTGCATGCTAGATACAGCCCACTGACCAACAGTGTATTGCCTCTGCTTTAGTCTTCCTATAATTTATTCAAGATGAACACTTTTTAAAAAGCAAATATCGTTTTTACTGCTAAATATGTTCTCCCTCTATGCTCTCTATTTTATTTTTCAAATAAATGAAAATTCACTAAACTCTTCAGTGACTCCTCAATGCCCACAATCAAATCAAAATTCCTTTAATGAAATTCGAGATCTATTTCCTGCTCCATGTTCCACTGCTACCTGTGTGTGTGATGGTCTTTTCACCAGGTTGCTCTTTCCCTCTCTGTCCTACTGATGAACTCCTACCCATTATCAACATCAGCTGGAATGTCGTCTGCTGGGCGGAAACTTCTAAGTGAATGATATGGTGGTTATACAGTTAACCAGAATGATGTGCAGGAGGAAAAACCTGAATATAAACTATTTTTATAATTTATATCTACTAACATGGTTTGACTCATTTTCGATATTTTAAAAATCAGTTCAGTAAATACGTACTGAGTCCTTCCTGTATGCCAGTCACTCTGCTAGGCACTGGAATTATGAAGATTGAGAAAATGGTCTGTCTCTGTATTCACCTTGCTCACAGCCTAGAACTGACATGCCATCAAACAATTGGAATGCAGCATTAAAAATGCTTTATTGGATTTTGTTAGAAGATTCCAAAGGAGAATAGAAAGAATAAGGACCCTAGGAGCACTCTCCAGAGGAGATACATGAGATAGAAATGGAAGGAAGAGAAGAAACTTTACATGGGGCGGGAAGAGGGAAACCATTTTAGGCAGAAAGGAGAGGAATTTCAAGCAGAGAGATTAATATGTTTATATGAGAAGGCCTGGTAAATTCAGAGAATGGCATGTTGCTTCCTAGAATTATAAATTCATAACAATGTTTAGGTGACTACTAGGCTTGGGTTATCACTGTTACCCTGTGCTATAGTTTATATGGAACTTGGCTATGAAATCATTTTCCTGAGGCTTCCTGGGATGAGCTATGAGACTTCTAGTGGAAGCCTTTAATGACTCAATAGATAAATAATGCTTTTCAAGTCCCTGGACCACAACCAAATTAAGGAACCATCTCCACATACCCGAAGTCTTATGTTAGAACGAGAATATATCTTTGTTTACAAGTTCTCTCTTGATCAATTCCTTGGCTCAACCTATGAAAATTTCTGCACCAGCTTCCCTGAATCCTGCTGGATCAAACGTCAATACTTCCTTCAGAAATTTTAAGTAAATTCAGTGAAATTTCATTACAGATAATTTGTGGAACTGAGATCCTTGTTTGATGTTTGCTCCTTTTGCAATATTTCAGCTTAAAATCATTAAATTAATAATGATCCCTGGTCACTTCATCGCTAAGAATCTTGTTATAATATTATATGGTTTGTGATTAGGTATGTGAAATACTCCAGACATTAAAAACAGTCCCTATGAATGAGTTTTTTCACCTTATAAAAAAATAAGCATCTTCCCTCCTGTTCTCTTTAAACAATAGAATGTCTGAGAATATTGCTGTAAAGTACAAAACTTTTGAATAATAAGATTGTGGGATTATATATAATTAAAAAAATGAAACTAGAACTGGCTTTTAGTAACCAAGATTACAAACAGCAAAAGCCTTGAATTTGCTTAGTTCTCAAAAGATGTGGTTTTACCAGGAAAGCAGATGTCCTTGGGGCACATTGAGTCAGCACATGAAAAGGCAGTGAGCCATGCTGTTGTAATTCATAGTTTCACCCCCATTAAACTCCCTTTAGAAATTAGGTCAAGCATGAGCATAGGCAGTATAAGGTAGTAGATATCCTTGAATGATAGTTGGGATAATAGTTGATGACGTGTTACCAGTCTACCTTTGCTTCTCTTCACCTTCCTTCTTTTCATATAGTTTTTTCTCCACTGAGATACCTTAGGCTTTCCAGTAGAGCCAGAGGCATTAAATCACTCTAATGGTCAACTTGAATTAATTCTCCCCTGCTACACAATCTTATAAACCATTGAAGTCAGGGACCATGTTACAGTGCCTGCCTAACTATGTTTCTAGTATCTAGCAGAGGGCCTGCCTTACACTTAATAACTCAACAAATATACGTTAAACAAGAATGAGAAAGGTTGTACACCTTAAACTTATACAATGTTGTATGTTAATTATATCTCAATAGAACTGGAAAAATGTGAATAAAAATGCTTTTATTATACACTTAACAAATATTTGAAATATTGAAATACTGACTGGGCTCTGCTTGTGCTTTATTTTTAAGTAATGATAGTTGGAAATTTATACATTTAACTCAGTATCAAAATGTGTATATATATATATATATATATCTTAAAATGTTCTATAACTGATTTCAAGTTTCTCATGGGCCACAATCTGTAGTAGGGATGAGGTGGGGGAATAAAGACAACTTACTAAATAAAAGAAATGCAGTCTTTTCCAGGGTACACCATCCCTTTTTGTGGAAGGTATAAGTACTCTGTATTTCATAGTTTCTTCCATCTCTTCCTTTTCAAGGGGGCCTCCGGATAAAGAAGCAGGTTAGGTTTTAAGTATCTTCTTGAAGTAGAGACAGGACTTCACATTGGTGAGCTTTCAGGTATCACAGGCTCTGATGTTGAAGTCCGTGGCAATAAAATATTGGCAAGGCTCCCAGGTGGTTTAGCCATCTCCTCTGCTGCCTCAGCCCTACCTCTGCTTTCACTGCGCCATGGACCACTCTACAGCTTGGATGAAATTCTCATTCAGTGCATTTATTTCAGGCATCTCATCATCTAGCCACCATTTTTATTCTAACACTGCCTCATTTTGGTTTCCTATGAGAAATCTTCTAGCCTGAACAAGGAAGTTGGATTGAAACTTTCCTGTAATTGCCCTTTTTTGGGAAATTAGTCATCGCTTTTCCATTCACAGTTGAGGATTGAACCTTGTGAGTGCACATGAGGGGAGTAGTTGGAATTTAGTGTCTGACCTCTTGTCTCACAATCTGTTCCCTTTCCCTCTTCTTCCCCTAGGACCAGAAAAACTTTCTTTTCTTTCTCATTATTGTATGTCAGGGACGTCCACCAATGTCATATCCTGTTTCTTATGGAGGTGGCATCAAGGGAACGTGATTTATAGAAAGGAATAAAAGCACATTGATTTAATATTTTCCAAGTATTATCTTCATTTTATCCAAGAGAAAGCTAAAACTCAAAGCGGTTAAAGTAACTTGATTGCAAAGGAGCAGAGCCTAGATTCAAAGCCCCTCTGTAAACCCTAATGGTGGCACGATGAAATTTGAAGTTTTCTAGCGTTTTAATTCAAAGTTAGCAGATTCTTATTTCTCTTGGCAAGTTTTAGCACCAGATATTGCTTCTTATCAAATTAAAAACATAATTTGTTAGCACTCCTCCAACCTCATATAATGTTCAGCACATGAGACCAGAAGCAATTGCCCTAATTAATTAATTTGACAAAACAGTTTATGTGTGAAAATGAATTAATGATCAGGTGAAATTAAAATCTAAATTAGGGAAGCACACCTTTCACTTTTCACTCATGGTGTGAAGACTTTCTTCAGCTGAGTATTATCCTCGATATAAAAAATAATTGCATAGCTATAATTAGCAAAATTCCTTCCATTTGATTCTAAAGAAAAGCAAAGAAACACTTTTCCATTTAAAACCATGGATCCAGGAGAATAATGAACTAGTATCCATATTGTTTAAAAAAACAATGACTTTATGTTTTTAAAATAGAAAAATATAATATATAAACTTCATTTTTAAAAACAAATTTTAAAACATGACTTTTCAATACATACTATAGGTATGCAACAGTTAGATTTTCCGTCCATATATTGCTCCAGCCTGGTGTTACAAATAAGGTCCCCAAGAAAGAATGTCTCTGGCTCTATCACCACCATGTCCAAGGACATACCAATTTTGTTTTTAAATTAATTCTACGTATCCAATTTCACATGTCCTCCACCAGCCAGTCATCTGGGTGACTCCATTGCACTTGCTACTTTCTTGGTGGTAATCCATGTCAAGGCTACCCATGTCTACCAAGCTCTGCTCTCCCTGTTGGTCTTTGTAAAGACACCCCTCTGCTGGGAATGCCCATGGATATGTGAGCCAAGACCCGCCAGTGCCTGATGTTTCAGAGATTTATGCTTGGTCTCATGAAGCTTGCCATGTCTCATGAAGCTTGCCATTTGTCAGACAGCTTACTCAACTGGCATCAATGATGCTGACACCCTGATCTCAAGACACCATTGAGCTTTTATTAAAACCACGCTTTTTAGCTATTACTTTTTTTTTTTTTTTTTTGCGGTACGCGGGCCTCTCACTGTTGTGACCTCTCCCGTTGCGGAGCACAGGCACCGGACGCGCAGGCCCAGCGGCCATGGCTCACAGGCGTAGCCGCTCCGCGGCATGTGGGATCTTCCCGGACCGGGGCACAAACCCGTGTTCCCTGCATCGGCAGGCAGACTGTCAACCACTGCGCCACCAGGGAAGCCCTAGCTATTACATTTTTAATACAGACTTTTTAATGTAAAGCTTATGAGAGCTTAGCCAAGGGATGGGTTGAAAACAGACAACATACTAGGCAAAGAACTATACGTTTCCTACAATACTTACCTCATTGTCCCCTATCCAAATGTACCTCATCTCTTTCTTCTCTGGGTTGAGTACCTTCCCAGCAACTTTTTCATTTCTTTTTGCAAAAATAGCTGGAGTGAGAATATCTTAGGCTTAAATAAGATCTCTGCAGCCTTTCTTCCTGACCTTCTACGTATGTTTACAACTGCTTACTGGATATTCCTTTTAGATGTCTCACATCTTTCTTGTATTCCAACCTTCTAAATTGAATTCATCACCTCCCCTGATCTCCCATCTGGGATTCTAGTCTCATGAAATAGGACTACCTTTCATCCTGTTACCTGTATCAGAAGCCTGGGCATTTCCTGAATATTCTCCCTCAATCTTACCACCACCATGTCCACTTCTTCACAAATCTTATTCTTCCCCTAAATATCTCTTAAATCCATCCACTTGTTTTCATTTCCAGCATCTTATGTCAGGGCATCACCTCTTGTCTGGGTTCCTGCAATAGCCTCCTAGTGTCCTCCCCACACTTTTTCCTCCCCTCCCCTCCACTATGCTCTCTACATTGTGAGGCTAAAATAATCTATCTGAAAATGCAGCATGATCATCAATTCCTTGCTTAAAGCCTTTACATTTCTTCTTATTGTTCTTAGTCCCAACCTGGTCCAGCCATAATGACCTCTTTTCCCTCTTGAAACTGCCATGTTCTCTCTCATCTCCAGGCCTTTCCAAATACTGCTCCCCCTGCATGGAATGACATTATTAAATATTTGTTGAATGAATGACCAAATGAGTAATATTTCCCCAAGGCAGAGTACGTTAAAGATGCATCAATAAGCAGATTCCTGGAATCTATTTATCTTCAACTGAGCAATTTTACTACATTTTAAAATCTTTACTGTTTTACAAACTGAAAGTAGCGCTTAATTTGACATTTCAACAGGCATATTGCAGACTCGTTTTGAGGTTCTAGCAGAATCATTCTACAAATTCTTTTTTTTTTTAATTTACTTTTTTATACAGCAGGTTCTTATTAGTTATCCATTTTATATGTATTAGTATATATATATGTCAATCCCAATCTCCCAGTTCATCCCACCACCCCCACCCCCACCACTTCCCCCCTTGGTGTCCATACGTTTGTTCTCTACATCTGTGTCTCTATTTCTGCCCTGCAAACTGGTTCATCTGTACCATTTTTCTAGGTTCCACATATATGTGTTAATATACGATATTTGTTTTTCTCTTTCTGACTTACTACACTCTGTATGACAGTCTCTAGATCCATCCACGTCTCTACAAAGGACCCAATTTCATTCCTTTTTATGGCTGAGTAATATTCCACTGTGTATATATACCACATCTTCTTTATCCATTTGTCTGTTGATGGGCATTTAGGTTGCTTCCATGACCTGGCTATTGTAAATAGTGCTGCAATGAACATTGGGGTGCATGTGTCTTTTTGAATTATGGTTTTCTCTGGGTATATGCCCAGTAGTGGGATTGCTGGGTCACATGGTAATTCTATTTCTAGTTTTTTAAGGAACCTCCATACTGTTCTCCATAGTGGCTGTATTAATTTACATTCCCACCAACAGTGCAAGAGGGTTCCCTTTTCTCCACACCCTCTCCGGCATTTGTTGTTTGTAGATTTTCTGATGATGCCCATTCTAACTGGTGTGAGGTGATACCTCATTGTAGTTTTGATTTGCATTTCTCTAATAGTATTGTTGAGCAGCTTTTCATGTGCTTCTTGGCCATCTGTATGTCTTCTTTAGAGAAATGTCTACTTAGGTCTTCAGTCCATTTTTTGATTGGGTCATTTGTTTTTTTAATATTGAGCTGCATGAGTTGTTTATATATTTGGAAGATTAATCCTTTGTCCATTGATTCGTTGGCAAATATTTTCTCCCATTCTGAGGGGTGTCTTTTCGTCTTGTTTATAGTTTCCTTCGCTTTGCAAAAGGTTTTAAGTTTCATTAGGTCCCATTTGTTTATTTTTGTTTTTATTTCCATTACTCTAGGAGGTGGGTCAAAAAAGATCTTGCTGTGATTTATGCCAAAGCATGTTCTTCCTATGTTTTCCTCTAAGAGATTTATAGTGTCTGGTCTTACATTTAGGTCTCTAATCCACTTTGAGTTTAGTTTCATGTATGGTGTTATGGGATGTTCTAATTTCATTCTTTTACATGTAGCTGTCCAGTTTCCCCAGCACCAATTATTGAAGAGACTGTATTTTCTCCATTGTATATCCTTGCCTCCTTTGCCATAGATTAGTTGACCATATGTGCGTGGGTTTATCTCTGGGCTTTCTATCCTGTTCCATTGTTCTATATTTCTGTGCCAGTACCATACTCTCTTGATTACTATAGCTTTGTAGTATAGTCTGAAGTCAGGGAGTCAGATTCCTCCAGCTCCATTTTTTCCCCTCAATACTGCTTTGGCTATTCGGGGTCTTTCTGTCTCCATACAAATTTTAAGATTTTTTGTTCTAGTTCTGTAAAAAATGCCATTGGTAATTTGGTAGGGATTGCACTGAATCTGTAGATTGCTTTGGGTAGGATAGTCATTTTCACAATATTGATTCTTCCAATTCAAGAACATGCTATATCTCTCTATCTGTTTGTATCATTTTTAATTTCTTTCATCAGTGTCTTATAGTTTTCTTCATACAGGTCTTTTGTCTCCCTAGGCAGGATTATTTCTAGCTATTTTATTCTTTTTGTTACAGTGGTAAATGGGAGTGTTTCCTTAATTTCTCTTTCAGATTTTTCATCATTAGTGTATAGGAATGCAAGAGAATTCTGTACATTAATTTTGTATCCTGCAACTCTACCAAATTCATTGATTAGCTCTAGTAGTTTTCTGGTGGCATCTTTAGGATTGTCTATGTATAGTATCATGTCATCTGCAAATAGTGACAGCTTTACTTCTTCTTTTCCAATTTGTATTCTTTTTATTTCTTTTTCTTGTCTGATTACCATGGCTAGGACTTCCAAAACTATGTTGAATAATAGTGGTGAGAGTGGACATCTTTGTCTTTTTCCTAACCTTAGAGGAAATGCTTTCGATTTTTCACCATTGAGAATGGTGTTTGTTGTGGGTTTGTCATATATGGCCTTTATTATGTTGAGGTAGGTTCCCTCTATGCCCACTTTCTGGAGAGTTTTATCATAAATGGGTGTTGAATTTTGTCAAAAGGTTTTTCTGCATCTATTGAGATGATCATATGGTTTTTATTCTTCAGTTTGTAAATATGGTGTATCACATTGATCGATTTTCATATATTGAAGAATCCTTGCATCCCTGGGATAAATCCCACTTGATCATGGTGTATGATCCTTTTAATGTTGTTGGATTCTGTTTGCTAGTATTTTGTTGAGGATCTTTGCTTCTATATTCATAAGTGATATTGTTCTGTAATTTTCTTTTTTTGTAGTATCTTTGTCTGGTTTTGGTATCAGGATGATACCGACCTCATAGAATGAGTTTGGGAGTGTTCCTTCCTCTGCAATTTTTGGAAGAGTTTGAGAAGAATGGGTTTTAGCTCTTCTCTAAATATTTGTTAGAATTCACCTGTGAAGCTATCTGGTCCTGGATTTTGTTTGTTGGAAGATTTTTAATCACAGTTTCAATTTCAGTGCTTGTGATTGGTCTGTTTATATTTTGTATTTCTTCCTGGTTCAGTCTCGGAAGGTTGTGCTTTTCTAAGAATTTGTCCATTTCTTCCAGGTTGTCCATTTATTGGCATATAGTTGCTTGTAGTAACCTCTCATGATCCTTTGTATTTCTGCAATGTCAGCTGTTACTTCTCCTTTTTCATTTCTAATTCTATTGATTTGAGTCTTCTCCCTTTGTTTCTTGATGAGTCTGGCTAATGGTTTATCAATTTAGTTTATCTTCTCAAAGAACCAGCTTTTAGTTTTATTGATCTTTGCTATCGTTTTCTTTGTTTCTATTTCATTTATTTCTTCTCTGATCTTTATGATTTCTTCCCTTCTACTAACTTTGGGTTTTGTTTGTTCTTCTTTCTCTAGTTCCTTTAGGTGTAAGGTTAGATTGTTTATTTGAGATTTTTCTTGTTTCTTGAGGTAGGCTTGTATTGCTATAAACTTCCCTCTTAGAACTGCTTTTGCTTCGTCCCATAGGTTTTGGATTGTTGTGTTTTCATTATAATTTGTCTCTAGGTATTTTTTTTTTTTTTTTTTTTTTTTTTTGTTTTTCGTGGGCCTCTCTCTTTTGTGGTCTCTCCTGTTGTGGACCACAGGCTCCAGATGCTCAGGCTCAGCGGCCATGGCTCACAGACCCAGCTGCTCCGCGGCATGTGGGATCTTCCCGGACCGGGGCACGAACCCATGTCCCCTGCATCGGCAGGCGGACTATTAACCACTGCACCACCAGGGAAGCCCCTGTCTCTAGGTATTTTTTAATTTCCTCTTTGATTTCTTTAGTGATCTCTTGGTTATTTAGTAACATATATTTTAGCCTTCATGTGCTTGTGTTTTTTACATTTTTTTCCGCTGTAATTGATTTCTATTCTCATAGTGTTGTGGTCAGAAAAGATGCTTGATATGATTTCAATTTTCTTAAATTTACTGAGGCTTGATTTGTGACCCAAGATGTGATTTATCCTGGATAATGTTCCGTGTGCATTTGAGAAGAAAATGTAATCTGCTGTTTTTGGATGGAATGTCCTATAAATATCAATTAAATCCATCTGGTCTATTGTGTCATTTAAAGCTTCTGTTTCCTTATTTATTTTCATTTTGTATGATCTGTCCATTGGTGTAAATGAGGTGTTAAAGTCCCCCCACTATTATTGTGTTACTGTCGATTTCCTCTTTTATAGCTGTTAGCAGTTGCCTTATGTATTGAGGTGCTCCTATGTTGGGTGCATATATATTTATAATTGTTATATCTTCTTCTTGGATTGATCCCTTGATCATTATGTAGTGTCCTCCCTTGTCTGTTGTAACATTCTTTGTTTTAAAGTCTATTTTATCTGAAATGAGTATTGCTATTCTAGCTTTCTTTTGATTTCCATTTGCATGGAATATCTTTTTCCATCCCCTCACTTTTAGTCTATATATGACCCTAGGTCTGAAGTGGGTCTCTTGTAGACATCATATACATGGGTCTTGTTTTTGTATCCTTTCAGCAAGCTTGTGCCTTTTGGTTGGAGCATTTAATCCATTCACGTTTAAGGTAATTATCGATATGTGTGTTCCTATTACTATTTTCTTAATGGTTATGGTTTTGTTTTTGTAGGTCCTTTTCTTCTCTTGTGTTTCTCAATTAGAGAAGTTCCTTTAGTATTTGTTGTAGAGCTGGTTTGGTGGCGCTGAATTCTCTTAGCTTTTGCTTGTCTGTAAAGCTTTTGATTTCCCATTGAATCTGAATGAGATCCTTGCTGGGTAGAGTAATCTTGGTTGTAGCTTCTTCCCTTTCATCACTTTAAATATATCATGCCACTCCCTTCTGGCTTGTAGAGTTTCTGCTGAGAAATCAGCTGTTAACCTTATGGGAGTTCCCTTGTATGTTATTTGTCGTTTTCCCTTGTTGCTTTCAATAAGTTTTCTTTGTCTTTAATTTTTGTTAATTTGATTACTATTTGTCTCGGCGTGTTTCTCCTTGGGTTTATCGTGCCTGGGACTCTGCACTTCCTGGACTTGGGTGGCTATTTCCTTTCCCATGTTAGGGAAGTTTTCAACTATAATCTCTTCAAATATTTTCTCAGGTCCTCTCTCTCTCTCTTCTTCTGGGACCCCTATAATGTGAATGTTGTTGTGTTTAATGTTTTCTCAGAGGTCTCTTAGGCTGTCTTCATTTCTTTTCATTCTTTTTTCTTTATTCTGTTCCACAGCAGTGAATTCCACCATTCTGTCTTCCAGGTCACTTATCCGTTCTTCTGTCTCAGTTTTTCTGCTATTGATTCCTTCTAGTGTATTTTTCATTTCAGTTACTGTATTGTTCATCTCTGTTTGTTTGTTCTTTAATTCTTCTAGGTGTTTGTTAAACATTTCTTGCATCTCCTCGATCTTTGCCTCCATTCTGTTTCCGAGGTCCTGGATCATCTTCGCTATCATTATTCTGAATTCTTTTTGTGGAGGGTTGCCTATCTCTACTTCATTCAGTTGTTTTTCTGGGGTTTTATCTTGTTCCTTCATCTGGTACAAAGTCCTCTGCCTTTTCATTTTGTCTATCTTTCTGTGAATGTGGTTTTCCTTTCACAGGCTGCAGGATTGTAGTTCTTGCTTCTGCTGTCTGTCCTCTGGTGGATGAGGCTGTCCCGTTCAACAAATTCTATTTCTTGGATTACAGTATGGTCCTCCTCTATCTGGGATTATCATCCTCTTTGACTTGGGTGACATCATGAAGATATAGCCAGTGCCTATGGCAGGATGAGAAGTATAGAACAGTGAGGGAATCACTTGACATCTTTCAGCTGGCCAAGTCCTTCAGTTCAAACCTGGCATACAATAGAGTGACAGATGTCACTGTCATATTGCTGTAACATCCCTGATATGACCTACAACTAGATGCCCCTATTTTGTTTCAAAAGGCTAAGTTATCTTTACAGGTTTGGACAGTGAATAAGAGAAAATAATTTTATGACTCGGCAACGCCAATAACATGCAATGCACCTAGAAGCAGACCTAGCAACCTCATCATTCATGAGAGCATCTGGCTGCCATCTACAGGATGCTGGGTACATGCCAACTTTGATAATTACATTCAGCTTACCACCTTTCCTCATTACTTCTGTTGGATGACACACATTCAATTCTGTTCAGAAGGTGCTATGCATGATTGCTAGTAAATTCTACAAGGCAACTGTCTCACTCTAGAAACTGTAGCATTTTATGGGAAAATGAAGTAAAACAATTGCACAATAAATCCAGAAATGTGGCTTAAAAATGGCAAATTATGAGATAATAAAATTGTTAATTATATTGCTCAGGAAAATTTAAATATGCTAACTGGCATTGCCTTCCTAGTTTATCAAAGAAGAAAATATTTGTTTTTACCTCATCTGACATTTCAGTTTGGTTTTATGGTAATTAGATAGACACACAGGCACACACACATAGAAGAGGTTTTGTTTGGTGTGAGTTGGATCTCATGAAGTTTATAAGTTAAAAAGCAGACAGGTATTACTTGTTAGTGTATAACAATAATTATGAAACAGCAGAAGCCCTTTTTGTCTGTATTTCCCTAAGTTTTCTATATTTACAGGTCTTGTGTAGTTCTTTTTTGGGGGGTGCTTTAGTATTTTAATTAAAATGTTGATAAATTTATACATGTTGTCATTCAAAGTGTTTCTCTCATACACTGCTTCTACGAGTACAAATTGGTAGGGAATAAAATGAAAAGATGCTTTTTCTTGCATAGTTTTGTTAAGTCTGACATTTTTTTGGAAATAATTTCTTTGTCCATAGTTCAGATATTTTTAAAAAGTAGTAAAATTTTCCATGCTATTCTGAAAATTTTTGAAAGTGGAAGAATATTCTATAGTCAGCTGCTGTTTCAAAAGAATCTACTATTCAAGGAAGGGGGAACTTAGGAAAGTATGCTGAAGATTAATAATAGCCAACACTTCCATACACTTCACCATGCGCAGGGAAATGATCTATGTGATTTGACTATATACAGCAATTCAGTACTCATATTAACTCAGTTAGGTGGGTACTTACAATATTCCTATTTTACAAATGAAGGAATTGAGTCACAAGTAAGTAAGTTTCCCAAGGTTGCAGACTAGTGAATGGGAGAGCCAGGATTCAAACCCAGAGAGTCTGGCTCTAGAGTTCATGCTTTTAACCACCATGCCCGACTGCCTGCCACTGAAAACAGCACGAGAAGGAATTCTTTTAATTTTTTTATTTTTTATTTTTTTGTGTGATACGTGGGCCTAACACTGTTGTGGCCTTTCCCGTTGCGGAGCACAGGCTCTGGACGCGCAGGCTCAGCAGCCATGGCTCACAGGCCCAGCCACTCCGCGGCATGTGGGATCTTCCTGGACCGGGGCACGAACCCGTGTCCCCTGCATCGGCAGGCGGACTCTCAACCACTGCGCCACCAGGGAAGCCCAGCAATTCTTCTTTACAAAACGAGTTAAACATCTCCAGTGAGCTGAATTTGATATCAGAACATTGAGAATGTTCCTTGAGAAGCATCATTAACTCCAGAAATGAGATAGGCGGTGGAGTTGACCCACTAAAGTCTCTCTCTTCCAGTAAACTTTATCTCTAATAAATTAGAGGAGCACTAACAGATCAGTACAACCTGCCCACTTGAACTAATTATAAAATAACATGATTTGCATATAAACATGTAATCCATTTATAGAAAAATCTTGGGTTAGTTGGCAGCTCAGTTGAACAAGCACTCATTTGGAGCTTACTATGAGCAAGGTAATATGCTAAGTGCTAGGAAAAATGGATCAAGTCTAATCCCACTCTTTCAGGGCCTCATAAGCTACTGGAGACACAAGGAATGTACATGATTATCTCTAATGAAAGTTATTCTGTGATAAGTATTAAAAGAGGAGGAAAATAAACATACAAAGGGAGAACTAAGAGGAAACTTAGGTGGGAGGTGGTGAGTTGGCCATCAGGGAAGTGGTAGCAGGCAGTAGACTTTTGGGCTAAGGTTATCAGAATGAAACTCCAGACATACAATATGAAATTATTCAAAGTCGTGAAGCATAAGGGTGCTGTGAGGTATTGGAGGTGAAATTAGAGAGGTATGATGGTGCTGGATTATGAAGAACATCACCTGTGTGTATTTTACACAGAACACACATATGTGTATACCCAGTGTATGTATGTATTATCTCATTATGTGTACTATATATTCACATAGTCTTCATTGAAGATAAATATTTGTGTCTGTGTGTTTAGAATATTGTGCTTGATGTACTTAGGTTCTCACTCCAGAATAGTGTGTTAAAAAGGTTGAAATCCCTGTTCAGACAGGAAATAGCTCTGTGACCTCAGTTTCCTGATCTAGAATATGGAAATAATAATATCTATCTCATTAGGATCCCTGTAAGGCTTAATAAAATAATGCATATAAACGTAGCATCCCTTAGAGGGATCCTAATGAGACAGATATTTTATTCCACGTTCTAAGTCAGGAACTTGAAGTCACAGAGCTACAGCATGCATGTGATCCAAGCAGCGCAAAGGGTGGACTGTGTTTGTTCCCCTAGATGCTGAGAACACTGCTGACAAACAGCCTTCAGCTGTCTGTCCCTTCAGGGGTCACCTCAGCTGTAGAGAGCCACCTTTCCTAAGGTCAGACCCCTTCCGGGTGTAGCTCCTATCCAATGACTGTTTGATACAGGGGTACAGAAATCTTACCATGTTGGCCTAACTAGGTGTATCCTTCAGCTCCAAAGGCTGCTGTGGAGTCAGCTGAGGTCTACTTTGGGCCTACGTCATAGCTTGACTTCTGCCTTTGCCAATCCTACTTCTTTCTCCTGTCTTGCACAGGTGTTTATCTCAAGGACACTTTTTTAAAAGTCTGCATGTTAAACTCTGTCTTAGAGGAAACCCAGCTAGGGACACCCCTTGGTGGTGGTGCTTGCGGTGGTAATGGTGGAAGTGGTGGTGACTTCCCAGTGTTTGCGAGATCAGTTTTCTCGTGCAGAAATTGTATGGGTGGGCAGCAGCATCTGCAGCAGTTTCGTGTGGTATTCTGTGGACCAGCACTATTCGTGGCAGTTTTGTCATTAAGCCAATTCTTCGGCATAGTCTTGGCCATTCTGCCTAGAAGCTTAGCCTCGTCTTATTCTCTAGCTCTTTCAACAATTCTGTGTGCTATCCAATATCCTTTAAATAACCTTCTGTTTAATCAGCCTAAACCAGCTTCTGTTGTATAGTAATGTATCTTAAACGAGTTAATGTTAAACAAATTCCCATACATTAGACCCCTAATACCTGATTGATACATTCCCCTGGATAGAACAATGATATGAGTATTATGGATGTAAATTAAATAACACTGGCTTACTGAATATGATTCCCTGTGTTATACAGTAGGTCCTTGTTGTTTATTTTATGTATAGTAATGTGTATCTGTTAATCCCAAACTCTTAATTTATTCCTCCCTCCCTCCTTTCCCCTTTGGTAACCACAAGTTTGTTTTCTATGTCTGTGAGTCTATTTCTGTTTCATAAATAAATTCATTTGCATCATGTTTTAAAAAATTAGATTCCACATATGAGTGATATCATATGATATTTGTCTTTCTCTAACTTACTTCACTTAGTATGATAATCTCCAGGCCCATCCATGTTGCTGCAAATGGCATTATTTCATTCTTTTTTATGGCTCAGTAATATTCCAGTGTGTGTGTGTGTGTGTGTGTGTGTGTACCACATCTTCCTTAACCATTCATCTGTTGATGGACACTGAGGTTGCTTCCATGTCCTGGCTATTGTAAATAGTGCTGCTATGAACATCGGGGTGCATGTATCTTTTCAAATTAGAGTTTTTGTCTTTTCCAGATATATACCCAAGAGTGGAATTGCTGGATCATACAGTAACTCTATTTTTAATTTTTTAAGGAACATCCAGACTGTTCTCCATAGTGGCTGCACCAATTTACATTCCCACCAACAGTGTAAGAAGTTTCCCTTTTTTCCACACCCTCTCCAGCATTTATTAGTTAAACAACATAATTTTTATCAACATAGAACCAGTTAAATAAATTGTATTGTATCCATAATGGAAACTCTCATGTATTGACATGGAAAGGCCTTCAAGAAGCACTTAAAGGAGACCAAAAACAAGTCCGAAACATTATAGTGTATTACCATGTTATAGAAGTGTGTATGTTTTCCTTATTTAAAAAAAAAAAGATAAAGAAGAAACTAGTAAGAGTGGTTACCCGTAGGAAAAGATGGCAACAGTGCAAATGGTGGACAGGGAAGAGAAGATGACTTTTCGCTGCTTACTTTTTTTTTTTTTTGTGTGGTACGCAGGCCTCTCACTGTTGTGGCCTCTCCCGTTGCGGAGCACAGGCTCCGGACGCGCAGGTTCAGCGGCCATGGCTCACGGGCCCAGCCGCTCCACGACATGTGGGATCTTCCCGGACCGGGGCACAAACCCGTCTCCCCTGCATCGGCAGGCGGACTCTCAACCACTGCGCCACCAGGAAAGCCCTCACTGCTTACTTTTTTATACTTTTTTGATACTTGTTCCATGCTTATTAAACAATAGAAGTATATTTAATAAACAGTTTTAAAAACTGAGGTAAATTTTCACAGTCTGCCTCAGTATTGCAACACTAGATTTTTAAAGTGAAATTTAGTTTTGTTACACATTCATAAACTGAAGTGGCACAGCAAGCATGCCCTTATAGCTTCATGTTCATTCCTTGGCCCCGTGCAATCGAGGTTCTAGTGAAATTGTTCTTTCAAAGCTCACTAACAGCCTGGCCTCCTAATTCCCAAATCCAATAATCCTCCTCTCACTTAAATGCCCTGCAGTGGTCAATGCCGCTGTCTACCCCCTTCATTACTGAAACGCAGCGTCTTTGTTTGCACTGTACCAACCACTAGAGCCCTGGTTCTCAGCATCCTCCGAATGCTCAGGCTCTCCTTCACATAATTCTCTCCCCCGTGGGTCCTGGGAACAGTGGGATAAGAAATTGTTTATTAGCTATCTTTCTTAGCTGAATGTTCTACCACCCCTGGCAATGGCCAGAGCCTGTAATGTCAATTGTCTCAAGATTTTAATTATCAAAAGACCTTTTACCAAAAACTAAAGATCATCACTGAAGAGGCAGAAAATGATTGGTAGTTCTATTATTTCATTTCCTAATAGTTGCTATTCTCAGTTTTAAAGGAGACACATATAGTACTTGGAAAGAGTAGAATTGGAGGTAAGACTTGAGAGGCAACAGGGGCACAGTCTCTGGAACCAGACACCTGGCTTCAAGTTCCAGCTTCCTTCCTCACTAGTAGGTGAACTGAAGTGAGTTATTCAAACTATATCTAGCTGAGTTACTCCAACTGTATGTGTCTCATTTGCTCTTCCCTAAAAGGGAGGTGTCATAATAGCATCTAATTCATTGGGCCCTTGGTCAGTCTTTATGAAGTAATAGATGTAAAATCACTTTGAACATCCTGGCATCCAAGTTCTTGCATCTATTGCTAACAATGTTCCATGTAGAAGATTCTAGAATATTGAATCCAGAGTCAGAAATCTGAATCCCAGTCCCATTTCTGCTACTAATTGGCTTTGTGTTTTGAATAAATTTTGATTTACTGTCTATAAAATGGAAGTTTGAAATATGGTCTCTAAAATTCTTTGTGGGTCTGTCAACACCCAACTGCTTTGAGAAACAGTGTCTTAAGCATGTTTACTTTAAAGCCCAATAGCCAAAGGGCTGCTTTGTGTATAAACTGGCAAAAGCTATTCTAAAGGTTAGAACTAATAGCTTCACAATATGAGCAACAAACTTGCGTATTCTATGAAGACATGTAGTGTTTGACTTACTGTTGATACAATAGCCACTTCTGTTAGGACAGGAAAAGAATCCTACTCTTAAGAGATGAAATGGTCCTATAGTTGGATATGTACCTAATAAACACAGTCTCTAAGAAATTTCTAATACTGGGGAATAAAATTAAAATTGTATAGCTTAGAAATAGGCCAATCAACAGAAAAGCACTTATATTAGAAATAAGGTATTTATTCTGACATCATAAATTGTAATTTGACAACTAGACTTTATGTCAACATTATTTTTGAAAAGAAGTTATTCCTTAAATTTCATATTCTTCCAGGTTCCTTGGTTAAAACCTTAGGGCTTTATCTTTAACAATTTATTCTCATTTACTCTCTATGCCCAATATAGCCCTGAGCCCTGGCCTCTTTTGCTTCACACTCCATTGCCACCGGATCCAAACCCTTTTCACATCTTGATCTGGCAGCAACAGACTGGCTGACTTCAGCCTTTCTATTTTCAAGCTATCACACAGTCCATGGCCAAGTATCTTCTTTAAAGCGCTTTCTGCTAATACTCCTATCTCAAGAAATCACATTGGTTCACCACCACCATGTAGTAAGTTTACATTTCTCTGCCAGACTTACAAGCTCTTCAGACTTAGGCCTCAAGGCTTCAGTTAACTGCTCTAGCTAGCTTCCTTTTTTTTTTTTTTTTTTTTTTTTGCGGTACGCGGGCCTCTCACTGCTGTGGCCTCTCCTGTTGCGGAGCACAGGCTCCGGATGCGCAGGCTCAGTGGCCATGGCTCACGGGCCCAGCCGCTCCGCGGCATGTGGGATCTTCCTGGACCGGGGCACGAACCCGTGTCCCCTGCATCGGCAGGCGGACTCTCAACCACTGCGCCACCAGGGAAGCCCCAGCTAGCTTCCTTTCTTATTACTCTCTTCCCCTTTGCCTTCTCCTAGCATAGATTTTAGTTTGCTCACAGTTTCTGTGCATAAACCCTCTCATTCCTGATTTTATGCAGGAACTTGTTTCCTTTTCCTGAATAGCTTTTTCTTATCCTTACCCATCCAACCATCTTCTCCACGCTGATGGCATGTCACTCAGAGTTCTGAATGAAGCTTTACATATTTACTGGTATCTTTCTATGCACTTACTATCAGCAGTGCAAGATTATATGACTCAAATTATTTCAGGTTCATGCATTGTAATAAACTTAAAATAGGCATCATAATGTAGTAGAAAATCCACTGACTTGAATTTAAAAATCAGTTCCACTTTTGACCAGCTGTTTCCTTTGGCAAGTCATTCTCTGAGTCTTACAAAGCTGTTATAAATATTAAATGAGTAAGACGGAAACCTATTTGTAATCCCTAAATGCGATGCCAGTATTATTGTTGTTAATATGCTATTTCTATGAAGAACAACACATCCTTCACAGTGTTAGATAAATAAGAGGCCTGTTAGAGTTGTTTAACAAATATATGGACTATGCTTAAAGAAACCACAGAGCAAAGCGTACATTAAAAAAAGGAAAATTGGAGTTAAATGTGAAGCCGTAGGGACTAATATTGTTCAGTCCTAAATATGGAATTTGATGGCAACTCTCATGAGAAGGAATTCTCACATAAAAATGATGAGACATCGTTTATTCAAGTGCTTCCCAAAGAAATATTAGTAGCCGCTGACTGCACCCATGGCAAGTTACAGGAGACCTCCCCTAACTGCACTGTATTGTCACTGATGAAAGATCTATTTCTATGAATGGGGAAAACCTAATTAGGCCCTCTTTGCAGAATGGTTCCCGATTCTATGTATTCTTCCCTGTGACCATTCTATGCGATATCCACAAGCAACTATTGAAAGCATTGGAGACTTGACCTACTGGGGAAGTTTAATGGGAAATGCTTTAAAATCAGAAAATGTTAAAGAGTTGAGAACATGTATTATATTCCGGCAAAGATGAAAATTATGTGAGAATTATTAACATTGCAAATCACAGTTTGGTTGCTAAACTAGTATACAAAAATCTAAGAATATAGGACTGAAAAGTAGAAATCTGTTACCTTCAAAGACTGTTTACTTGTTGAAGTGTCTTTTGTAAGAAATGAATAAACTCTAAGGATTCTTTAATATTTTCTTCTAAATTTTCCACAGCACTATAACATATACTTCTGCTCAACCCAAAAGTTAGAACTGAAAAGTATTAACCAAAGTGATGTTCAGGTTTATCTATAGAAAGCTAAGACTTTTGGCAAATATGACAGAAACAGCCAACTGTCCATCAAAATTTGTGCTTCCCAGAGTTTAGGGTTGTTGTGGCAAACAGTTGCCCACACAATAATTACATTTCCAAGCTCCCCTTGCATCTAAGTAGGACTCTATGACCAGTTCTTCTCAATGGAATGGGAACTGAGTTGATCAATTTCTGGCCAAGATAGTGATGCAGTGGGTATGTCTTCTCTTCTCCCACCTGCTTAGAGACTAAGGGAATGGTATGACTGCTGGAAGGAACTATCCATGTTCCTGAACCTCGGGATGAAACAAAACCATCGACTTGCCCACTAGGAACACTGAAATTGGCCTGGAATAAATTTGTCTTGTGTTAAATCTATGAAATTTGAGGTTAACAGATTAAACATAACATAGACTAACAAATTAAATATAACCATGAGGTGAATAGCCTAAAGAATAGGTAAACAGTAATATACTGGGAGTTGATCTAGCGAGATTTCTGAATGTATCTCAACCATTGGTGAAAGGTTAATACATTTACGGAAATTCCCGCAAACATAAATACTCTGAAATTGAAGTATAGGCAACAATTCATTGCCATCTTTACTATATCTGTTCCCCTTCCTGAAAACTGTTTCTTATCTTCTCCTCGACCCATCATCCAAATTCTAAACGCTCTTTCCTCATGTCAAGTCTTACCTTGCAGAGTAAAGCCCTGCACATCCATAATATTCCAGCCTCTGTGTGGTTACATTTACAAAGTGTTTCATGCCTTTCTCATTATTTTAGGCTCATGCAGGGGAGAGATTTTAGTGAAATTCAACATTTTCCTAACATGAATTAAGAGAGAATGTGTTACCACTGAAAGGCTATGTACCCAAAGGACAGAGAAAAAAGCACAGTGCCTTTTAGTTTTTCGCAGAATCTCATTATCAGACCACATTAGCTTTTAAATAAAGTAAGGGGAAAATCCTTTCTTCTGGGCCATTTGGGAAGATTTATTTGGAACCATTTTTGGTTCATGGCTAATTATTTAGAGAAAATATCTGTTTCCCTTCATTAATGTTGTTTAGAAAGTCACATACCAAAATATGAGAGACAGGGGGAGGGAGAGAGAGAGAGAGAGAGAGAGAGAGAGAACTCTATGTGAGGCAAGGAGGGAAAAGGGAGGAAAGAAGGAAAGAAAAAGAAAGAGAAAAGAAGAGAGAAAAGAAGAAAGGAAGAAGGAAAAAAGCAATTAGTGATTTAAAAAATCTAAATGGAGAGTTGCTTAAGTTTTTCAGTACTATAAATATAGATTACTTAACTGAGTTGTTTAATTCAGTAAAAACTAGCTTAAAGAAACGCTAAGACGTGTCTTAAGGGCATTTCTTTTTTTTTTTTTTTTTTTTTTTTTTTT